>NC_087208.1:76438419-76481227 GCF_015104395.2 Macrobrachium nipponense | reverse complement strand
TGATTCGTTTGGGATACCTTCCTTCCTTCTGCTCCTCCTTCTCCTCCATTGCAGTTTTCGTCGTCGAAAGCAAGCAAGACACCAGGGTTTGTGAAAATGAAGATGTCGTTGTCTACCTAGAGAGCTTTCCGAAAGGTTAACACCTGGATGGAGTCTAGGAAAGCAAAGGGAAGGACCACTTTCGTTTCCCTGCCTCCGTCTAGACTTAGCGGTAGGCAGGGATGTGGTATGAAACCGGCGAAGAGTTAGGATTGAAGGTTCCTACGTCAGCGCAAGGAGATTTCGCCAGCGTTGTGGATGCCTCAAGGAGATCTCTTTTAGCCTCAGCTAAAGTGTCGTGGACGACTTCCGAACTTGACCATCTGTTGAAGGGACTTTTAAGGTCCTTGGAAGTCTTTAACTTCTTAGACTGGTGTCTCGGAGTTTTAGACAACCAGTCTCATAAGCCAGATTCGATCAGCTTGGGGGAGCTGTCCAGTGTATTGTCATGCATAGACAAGGCCATCAGGGATGGCTCAGAGGAGTTAGCCTCTCATTTTTCAGCAGGCGTGTTGAAGAAAAGATCGCTCTATTGCAACTTTGCGGATAAGTCGTCTCTCCCTCACAGAGGACAGAACTTTTGTATGCGCCTTTTTCGAGTCATCTCTTCCCCCAGGCTATGGTTAAGGATCTGGCAGTAAGTCTTCAGGAAAAAGCCACTCAAGACCTTTTGGCTCAGTCGTCGAGACGTCCTGCTGGCCCTTCCACGTCTTCAGGAGTCCAATCGAATAGAAAGCAGAAGCCCTTTCGTGGAGGGACTTCCGCTAGAGCGTCACCCCAAGAAAGAAGTCTTCCTAGAGGTAGAGCCCCGGCTAAGTCTAGGGGCAAGAAGTGAGAGATCCTTCTTCAGTCACCGGTAGGAGCCAGGACTGCAGTTGTTTGGAGAGGCCTGGAGAGAAAGAGAGGCGGACACCTGGTCTCTCAACGTCATTGAGAAGGGGTACAAGATCCCTTTCGTAAAAGCCGCCCCCGCTGACTTCCACTCCCAGGGACTTGTCCCCGTTCGTTTATCCTCGAGAAAAAGCGGAAGATACTCTTCGACCTGCTCCAGCAGATGCTCGAGAAGCGAGCAGTGGAACAGGTCTTAGACCTGGCAACGCCAGGATTTTACAACAGATTGTTTCTTTGTACCGAAAACAATCGGGAGGGTGGCGGCCGGTCTTGGACGTAAGTCGTCTAAACCTCTTTATAGAGAAGCAGAGGTTCAAGATGGAGACACCTCAGTCAGTTCTGGGGGCCTCTTTAAGACCTGGAGATTGGATGGTATCACTCGACCTGCAGGACGCCTACTTTCACGTCCCGATACATCCCCAATCTATGAAGTACCTTCGGTTCGTCCTGAAAGGGAAGGTCTTTCAGTTCAGGGCTCTTTGTTTCGGACTGAGTACGGCCCCATTTGTCTTCACCATCTAATGAAGAACGTGGTGAGGTGGCTCCATCTTTCCAACATCAGGATCTCGCTCTATCTGGACGACTGGCTCATACGAGCCTCTTCGCAGACCCGGTGCCTGAAGGACCTGCAAACGACTCTGTCTTTAGCTGCGTCCCTGGGACTTCTGGTGAACTTCGAAAAGTCACATCTGACCCCAACACAGTCCATCGTGTATCTGGGGATTCAGATGGATTCAGTGGCTTTTCGGGCTTTTCCGTCCCAGGAACGTCAGCAACAAGGCATAGAAAAAGTGTCAGCCTTTCTAGGGAAGGATTCATGCTCGGTGAGGAATGGATGAGTCTGCTGGGGACCATTTCCTCCGCTGGAGAAGTTTGTTTCCCTGGGGAGGCTACACCTCCGACCTCTTCAGTTCTTCCTGTCGGGACAACTGGACAGACAAGGACAACTTCGACATGATGTTAACCGTCTCCAGAAGAGGTAAAGAGCCATCTAAGATGGTGGCTCGATCCGTGGAAGCTGTCAGAGGGCATATCCCTCAAGCTTCGGAACCCCGACCTAGTGTGTTTCTCCGACGCGTCATCCACGGGGTGGGGAGCAACACTAGGGGGGGAGGAAAGTGTCAGGCACCTGGAGAGGGGAACAGGTAGCCTGGCATATCAACTTCAAAGAGCTGGCAGGTGTTCAGTTAGCGCTCCAGTTCTTTTCAGAACAAAGTCTCCCGTCGAGTAGTCCAAGTCAACTCGGACAACACCACAGCCCTGGCATACTTGAAGAAACAAGGAGGAACACACTCTCGCTCCTGTTCGCTCTAGCGAAAGAGATTCTGCTTTGGGCGGAATGGCGAGAGAGATCACGATCTTGACAAGGTTCATTGCCGGAGTCGAGAACATCCGTGCGGATCTCCTCAGTCGACAAGGACAGTTGCTGCCGACAAAGTGGACCCTCAATCAGGACGTATGCCAGGAGCTGTGGGGTCTTTGGGGATGTCCTTTGGTGGACATTTTTGCAACATCAAGAACGGCGAGACTCCCTCTTTATGCTCCCGGTTCTCGATCCGGGGGCAGTAGCAGTAGACGCCCTTTTATGGGTGGACGGGCCTAGATCTCTACGCATTTCCCCCCTTCAAGATTCTGGGGGAAGTGATGAGAAAGTTCGCAGCTTCGGAGGGGACGAGGTTGACGTTAATCGCCCCCTTTTGGCCCGCAGCGAACTGGTTCACAGAGGTGATGTCCTCCTGGTGGATTTTCCGAGATCTCTTGCCGTTAAGGAGAGATCTACTCAAACAGCCCCACTTCGAGAGGTACCACAAAAACCTCTACCGCTCTGAGTCTGACTGCGTTCAGACTATCCAGAAGTTGGCCAGAGCGAGAGTTTTTCGAAACCTGTGGCTAAAGCTATCGCCACCGCGAGGAGGACCTTCATCAATCGCGGTTTACCAATCGAAGTGGGCAGCTTTTAGAAGTGGTGTAGGAAGAAAGGAGTTTCCACTCTACCACGACCTCTGTGAGCCAGATCGCCGACTTCCTACTTTATCTTAGACAAGATCTGAAGCTTGCAGTGTCAACCATTCAAAGGCTACAGAAGTGTCTTATCTGTAGTTTTTTTCGCCATAGAGGTCTTGACCTCGCTAATAAACAAGGATCTCCTTGATCTATTGAGATCTTTCGAGACCACCAAGGTGCCGCTACCAAAGTTACCTTCGTGGAACCTGGATGTGGTCCTCAAGTTTTTAATGTCAAGTCGCTTTGAACTTCTTTACTCTACATCTTTGCGAGATTTGACGAAGAAAGCTGTATTCCTAACTGCTCTGGCGACGGCGAAGAGAGTTAGCGAAATACAGGCTATTAGTAAACATGTCGGCTTCAAAGGGCATAATGCGGTCTGCTCTTTGGGTATGTCTTTTCTGGCTAAGAACGAAGACCCTTCCAATCCTTGGCCTAAAACGTTCGAGATCAAGGGTATGGTATGGGTCAAGAGCCAGAAAGAGTCCTATGTCCTGTTAGGGCTCTTAGAGAATATCTTCGTAGAACAAAGGATTGTAGAGGTTCTGCGAGAATTACTTATGGTGTCGGTCAAGAGACCAAATATGCCCATGTCAAAGAATGCACTGGCATTCTTTTTAAGAAACACCATAAAGGAGGCGCACTCTTCTTGCAAAGACAATGACTTTAGGCTGTTAAAAGTTAACGCGCACGAAGTAAGGGCTATTTTGACCTCGATAGCCTTTCAGAAAAATATGGCCCTTAAAGACATTTTAAGTGCCACTTTTTGGAGGAGTAACTCAGTGTTCGCCTCGCACTACCTGCGGGAGGTGAGAACGACATATGAAAACTGTTACTCTCTTGGACCATACGTCGCTGCAGACACTATTTTGGGGGCAGGAGGTAGCACTCATCCTTTCCCATAGAAAAGGGTAGGTGAGTTTTTAATAATTGTAATGTTTATGGTTGTAGGGTCGGCCGCCGAATGCGGTCGTCCCTTCTTTTAGCCTTTGGTATATGGGAGTATTTTGTTAGGCTAACTTAAGTGGTGGTTTTGCCTCGTTGCCCTCAGAAGTATGGTCATGGTCTAGTCACATTGTGGTCCCGTCCCCGTTGACAGATCATCTAGAGCGCACCAACTACACAGGTCACTACCTTGTTGGTAACTCTAGTAAAGCAGATGCAGGCTTGGGTGACAGTAATCACGAAGTCAGCTATGCTAACAGGTAAGGAACCAAGATGTCAATCATCTACATTTATATGTTTCCTAAAATCCTTTTCTGTCTCTCCCACCACCGCCAAAGGTGGGATTCAGCTATATATATATATCTGACAGGTAAGTTTCATGAACAAAATGATATTGTTAAGATACAATAAAGTTTGTTCATACTTACCTGGCAGATATATATATTTTAAGTACCCACCCACCTCCCCTCAGGAGACAGTGGAGATAGAAATCTGATAGAAAATGGGAATGGTTCCTGATACCCGCCTCCCAGCGGCGGGAAGGGTACTAACCACCCTAACTAAACCACTACGTGTGTCGTAAGTTTTTAGAAATTCTGTCGGACTTCAGAGAATACAGCTATATATATTCTGCCAGGTAAGTATGAACAAACTTTATTGATCTTAACAATATCATTTTTTGTATGTTGACTAAGGCACATTTTTTCTATTCCAAACTCCATCCTGATGTCCCCAGATACAATCCTTACAGTCTGGATTAGGGTATCTATTTCCTTGATGCTCTTACCATACAGCTTGATGTCGTCCCATGAACATCAGATGGTTGATTCTGTTGCCTCTTTTCTTGAGTTGGTACCGGCATCCATCTTCTGTAGTACTTTTGTCATGGGAATCATGGCTACTACGAAGAGAGTGGGGACAGTGAGTCGCCCTGGAAGATCCCTCTCCTGATATTAACCTGTGCTAGTCTTATTCCAGAGCTTGTAAGTATTGTATTCCAGTTGCACATTGTATTTTTGAGGAAGCTGATGGTGTTTTCCTCTGCCCCATATATTTTCAGGCATTCTATTAGCCATGTGTGTGGTATCATGTCGAAGGCTTTCTTATAGTCTATCCATGCCATGCTTAGGTTGGTTTTCCTTCTCCTACTGTTCTTCATTACCATTTTGTCTATCAGGAGCTGGTCTTTTATGCCCCTACACTTCCTTCTGCAGCCTTTCTGTTGGTAGGGGATGGTGTTTTGTCTCTATGGTATTGTATAGCCTTTCACTGATGATACCTGTTAGTAACTTCCACATTATTGGTAGGCAGGTGATAGGCCTGTAGTTACTGGCTATATTTCCCTTACTCTTGTCTTTTTGTACTAAGGATGTTCTTCCTGTGGTCATCCATTTGGGTGCATGGTGATTGAGATACAATGCTGGAGTTGTTCTGCTATTCTTGGGGTGTAGGGCCTTGAAGTTTTTGAGCCAGTATCCATGGACTTCATCGGGACTGGGGTTTCTTTCCAGTTTGGCATTTTCTTAGTTAGTGTCTGACTGTGTCTGTCGTGATCTCTGTGAGTCTTTGTTTTATTCTCCCTGTTTCTTCTTCCTTGACTTCCTGGAGCCATGTTGCAGGTTTGTTGTGTGATACTGGATTGCTCCATATGTTTTCCCAGAGTCTCTTACTTGGTTCGGCTTCAGGAATTTCTTGGTGGTTGTCTTCCCCTCTTAGTTGGCTGTATAGTCTTTTCTGGTTAGTTCCGAATAGTTTGTTCTGTTGGTATCCCTTATTCCTGTTCATGTACTGTTGGATCTTAAGTGCTTTGGCCTTAAGCCTCTGTTTGTTCATGAAACTTACCTGTCAGATATATATATAGCTGTATTTTCTGAAGTCCGACAGAATTTCAAAAACCTCCGGCACACACAGTGGTCGGCCAGGTGGTTAGTACACATTCCCGCCGCTGGGAGGCGGGTATCAGGAACCATTCCCATTTTCTATTCATAATTTTTCTGTCGCCGGTGCTGGAAACACCTGTTTTCAGTACCTCCGTCTTAGGATTTTGGAAACTTCATTGCCGCTAAATATCCTAATTCTTTTGATTTATTTACTTGGATTTGTGGCTAGGCATATGCTATCTTAAATTGATTTGAATTTGATTCATTTTTGTATATCTGAATCTAGTTAGGCTAGTTTCAGAGGGTGTTGTCTGCTAAGATAGGGTGTGGCTACCGAAAGCTTCGGTAGTTCCGCACTTGGTATGCACGAGGGGTATGGGTCTTGCTTCTTTGTTGAGATTTGTCATGTAAGGAGTGTGAGACTTTGTTTAATTCCGTAAGGAAGACGTATGATTCGTATGTACGCAATTAATCAGTAAACAAAAGTCAGGGTAGGCTAACCTACCTGTAGACTTTATTTTGCCTAACCCTGTAGTATGGCCTACGGGCTATAAATATGTTTCGAGAGGTAATGACCTTTACGTTATAGATTCCATCTGTATCTTGGAATCTAAGGTGCTCGCTCTCCTATCATTGTGGTGAAGAGTGCTACTTCTGTAGTTGTTACTCCTAACCCTGTAATGTTGCCTTCGGGCCCTAAACAGTGTCTGTAGAGGGTATTGCCCTTTCTCTGATACTCTATCGATTCGTAACTTAGAATCGAAAGTGCTGGCTTTGGAGAGCAAAAGTGAAGTGGCTAAGTGCATGACCAGTGCCCCTTGTGTAGTGAGGGTGCGTCAGATCGGCCTTATTTCGCCTCTAGGCCGGGACCTCTGCTTGACTCCCAGGAACAGGGAGAGAGCATGTCGAAAGCCGAAGGAGGGTTACGAGGAACCCCCACCGATCTGACGTGCCTTCGGCAGACCTGAAGATACTCCCAGGCTGCCAAAGTGCGTGCACGTGCACGAATCCTGAAGGATTGCTTCTCGTCCTCCGAAGCGTCCTCCCTGCGTAGGGGTTGGAGCTTTCGGAAGGACTTCCGCCCTCTAAATAGAAGTTTGTTCATGAAACTTACCTGTCAGATATATATATAGCTGTATTCTCCGACGTCCGATAGAATTTCAAAACTCCCGGCACACGCAGTGGGCGGCCAGGTGGTTAGTACCCATTCCGCCGCTGGGATTGGCGGATATCAGGAATCATTCCCATTTTCTATTCAGATTTTTCTCTGTCGCCGGTCGGTAAACAACTGTTTACAGACCTCCGCCTAGGATTTTGAAACTTCTTGTGCTAACTTGAGTATTCTGATTGACTTTTGGTTTTGATTTGGCTTGTTGGCTTGGCATACGTGATAGTGGATTTGATTTGGATTTGGCTTTGACTTTTCTTTGATTACGATGTCTGGATCTAGCTCTGCTAGCTTCAGGGTGTGTAAGGTACAGGAATGTAAGGTGAGGTTGCCGAAAGCTTTGGTAGACCCTCATTCGGTGTGCTCGAAATGTCGTAGTCATGTATGTATGTTGAATGATAAGATGCATCGAGTGTGAGCAATGACTGAAATGAATGGAAGGCATATGATTCTTACGTGAGAAAGCTTGAGCATGATAGAATCAGGAGGTCTTCCTCTAGGAGTGCTTCTGTGAATAGAAGTCAAGGTAGATGTATTCAATTAAACCTAATCCTGTTGTATTGCCTCCGAACAATCAGGAAGTGTCTGCAGAAGGAAGCGTATTATTTACGATCATGGAGTCGATTCGCGCCTTGGAATCTAAAGTGATTGCTCTACAATCAAATGTGAATTGCAATAAAAGTGTTAGTGCATCTAGTGTTGTGGAGGGGGGGTCAGATCGGTCCCATAATGCCTCTAGGCCTAGGCCCCTGCCGGACTCCCAGGCCCCTTAGGGAGAGGGCAAGCCGAAAGCCGAAGGAGGGTTACGGGATCTAATGACCGGTCTGACGTCCCTTCGGCAGAAACTGAGGACGAATCTCAGGCTTGCCGGTGTTCGTGCACGGGCACGGATACTTAAAGAGTGTCTCTTCTTCCGAGACTTCTCTCCTCGCGAGGTTCCGGGAGGTTTTGGACGCTCGGAAGACCTCTCAGCGGCTAGGGCAGCGCAAGGTGTCGCACAGACGGCCGTCGCCCTTGTCGCCCTCTTAAGAGAGGTTTCAGAGAAGAGGACGCTTCACGTCCTTCTTGATCATTACGTAGATTCATCACCTGAAGATTTTGAAGCTTTTCTGCCACAGAAAAGGAACAAGACTTCATCAGGGGAGGACTCTTTCGAGCGTCCAAGTCGCTCTAAGCAATGTTCCTGAGTGGAAGGAAAGGGCATCCCCTCGCCCATCTTCCTCGCACAGGATGAGTCCTTCTCCGATCGAGAAACTTTCCCCATCAAGGAAAATGCTTTGGAAATGCAGAAACAGTAGCTTCCTATTTTGAGAGAAAGGAGGAGGCAGAAAATAGTCATCGGAGGAAGGATAGGTGGCTGCCTGTTAAGAGGACTAGGCAGTCCCCGGCTCCTTCTCCGCGTTTTTCGGCCTTTGAGTCTCCTCCTAGTAGCCGACGCATTAGAGAACGTGATTACGTTCCTCATGAAAGGGCGTCTAGGAGAGACGAATTTGACAGAGACGTGAGTTGTCGCACAGGCGGCCGGCGTCTTTGTCAAAAGGCCGAGAACGGCTCAAGGATCCATCCATCGAAATCGAAAGTTCAAGCTTTGCATGATGATGATCACGCTCGGCGTTTTTAAGCAACGAAGCGCTTACCAGGACGCTCGAGAAGACGGTTTTCAAGACGCGCGGGGACGCTCGCCAAGACCGCTCGAGCTGACGCTGTTCAGGACGCACGGCGTCCTACACATCAGGACGCTCAGCAAGACGCTCAAGCTGACGCTGTTCAGGACGCATGGCGTCCTACACATCAGGACGCTCAGCAGGACGCTTGCCAGGACGATCAACAGTTGAGTCCGAAGCGTCAGGATATTTCACATGTTAAAGTGTCGAAGTCATCGCGATCTTTGAAGGGCGCTGATGACCGAGAGAAGGATTCGTCTTCTAGTGATCTCTGCCCCTATGGATGATGACGAACCAAATGCGTCAGCGTCGTCAGACTATAAGACGTTGACGGATTACTTAAGAAATTGTTTCCCAGATAATTTCAAACGCCCGTTCCTTGCTCTCCACCTTCACAATTTGCCTCATCGAAGGCCAGGAAGGCTCCTGGCTTCGTTAAGATGGCCACTTCGCTCTCTGCGAAGAGAGCGTTTAAGAGGGTCCAGGATTGGATGGATTCAAGGGAAGGTTAAAGGGAAGACTTCGTTTGCACTTCCTCCATCTAGACTGAAAGAGAGAGCTGGGATCTGGTACGAAACAGGAGAAGAAGCAGGATGAAAGCACCGTCTTCTTCTCAAGGAGATTTCGCCAATTTGGTGGACGCTCCAAGGAGGTCTTATTTGTCATCGGCTAAGGTTTCCTGGACAATGACGGAGACAGATCATCACTCAAGGGGTATTAAGACGCTAGAGGTGTTTAACTTTTTAGATTGGTGCCTCGGGGCTTTGGATGTACAATCGAGGAGTCAAGACTCGATTTCGCTGGAAAAGCTTTCGAGGTGTATTAGCTTGTATGGATAGAGCAGTAAGGGATGGCTCTGATGAGTTAGCATCTCATTTGCTAACAGGTCTGCTAAAGAAGAGAGCTCTCTATGTAGCTTTGCGGCGAAAGCAGTTTCTCCCGCTCAGAAAGTGGAGTTATTATTCGCCCCCTTCTCTACGCACCTATTTCCGCGGTCCATGATTAAGGATCTGTCAGTAAACTTGCAAGAGAAAGCAACAAGGGACCTCTTGACTCAATCTTCCAGACGACCTACTCCTCAGGCTTCTACTTCAACAGCTCCAGCACCCAAGAAGAAATTTAAGCCCTTTCGTGGAGCACCTTCCTCTAGAGGTTCTTCGAGAGGAAGGGGGTCCTTTAGAGGTAAGATCTCTTCTATCAAGAAGGGAAAAAAATTGACGTTTCTGCCCTTCAGGCACTGTAGGTGCGAGACTCACCTTATTTACTCAGGCATGGAGGACGATAGGGGCGGACACCTGGACCCTAGATGTGATCGAGAGAGGATACAAGATTCCCTTTTCCTGTCTGCGCCTCCTTGAGCAAGAAGCCGATAGACCTGTCGCCCCGCATACCAGTCAGAGAAGCAACAGATCTTACTGGACCTTCTAGATCAAATGTTGGAAAAGAAGGCCGTAGAAGAAGTCCTAATGCTGGATTCCCCAGGCTTCTACAAACAGGTTATTCCTGGTTCCGAAGCAGTCTGGGGGATGGAGACCTGTCCTAGACGTCAGCAGACTGAACATTTTTGTAAAGAAGAAAAATTCAGGATGGAAAAACTTCTCAGTCTGTGCTAGGGGCCTTGAGGACCAGGGGATTGGATGGTGCATTGGACCTACAAGACGCTTATTTCCACGTCCCGATCCATCCTCAATCAAGGAAGTCCTGAGGTTCGTCTTAAAAGGGCAGGTCTTCCAGTTCAGGGCTCTGTGCTTTGGTCTGAGTACGGCGCCGATGGTTTTTACTTTCCTCATGCGGAATGTAGCGAAATGGCTTCACCTGTCGAAGATAAGAGTCTCGCTTTACCTGGACGACTGGCTAATCAAGTCGTCTTCGAAGTCAAGGTGCCTGGAGGACCTTCAGACGACATTACAGCTGACGAAGGCCCTGGGGCCTTATAGTGAATTACGAGAAGTCCCATCTGATCCCCACGCAGTCCATCGTGTATCTGGGGATTCAGATGGATTCAGCGGCTTTTCAAGCTTTCCATCAAAGGAACGTCAGCAGAGATGCTTAGAGAAAGTGTCAGCCTTCTTAGGGAAAGAAACATGCTCGGCGAAGGAATGGATGAGTCTGCTGGGAACCATTTCTTCTTCACTGGAGAAGTTTGTTTCCCTGGGGGATGGGGAGGTTGCACCTCAGGCCACTCTAGTTTTTTTGTTTTATGGCAGAAAACTGGAAAGACAAAAAGAATCTAGACTCGACTTTGATTATCTCAAAACAGCGGTCAAGGATCAACTGAAGTGGTGGCAAGATCTGATCAAACTCTCGGAAGGAATGTCCCTCAACCTTTTGAGCCCCGACCTAGTGTTGTTCAAAGACGCCTCCATGGTGGGCTTGGGAGCAGCACTAGGAAAGGAGGAAGTGTCAGGCCTCTGGAGAGGGGAACAGAGGTCCTGGCACATAAACTTAAAAGAGTTGGAGGCTATTCGGTTGGCTCTTCAGTTCTTCGAAGAGACGATTGGTGGGCCGAGTTGTCCAGATCAACTCGGACAACACTACGGCGCTCGTCTTATTACATCAAAAAGCAGGGGGGGGACACACTCTCGCACTGTCATGATAGCGAGAGACATCCTTCTATGGGCGAAAGCTCGAAACATAGTGATCATAACAAGGTTCATTTCAGGAATACAAAATGTTCGAGTGGATCTTTTAAGCCGTCAACATCAGATGCTTCCCACAGAATGGACCCTACATCTAGAAGTTTGTCAAGAGAGCTATGGAAAGTTGTGGGGACGGCCGCTAGTCGACCTCTTCGCAAACCTCGAAAACGAAGAGGCTTCCGATTTATTGCTCTCCAGTTCTCGATCCGGAAGCAATAGCAGTAGATGACCATCCTATGGGGACTGGACGGGGATGGATGTGTACGCCTTTCCCCCGTTCAAAACTCTTAGGAGAGGTAACAAGGAAGTTTGCGGCGTCGCCAGGAGCGAGAGTGACTCTGATCGCCCCCTTTTGGCCCTCAGGCGATTGGTTCACGGAGGTCATGTCTCTTCTGGTAGACTTCCCTTGCCCAGAAAACCCTGCCAGAGAGAGCCGATCTTCTCAAACAGCCCCACTTCGAGAGGTACCACGGAAACCTCTCCGCTCGAGTCTGACTGCGTTCAGACTATCAAGAAGTTGGCCAGAGCGAGAGGTTTTTCAAGATCAGTGGCAGAGGCTATTGCCAATGCGAGAAGAGCTTCCTCTCGAGCAGTTTATCAGTCGAAGTGGGCTGTCTTCAGGAGATGGTGTAGGAAGAAAGGTATTTCCTCCTCCACGACCTCTGTGAACCAAATCGCTGAGTTTCTCCTGCATTTGGAGAAATGTGGACAAAACTAGCAGTGCCCACAAAATAAAAGGATACAAGAGTATGCTGTCAGCTGTCTTCCGTCACAGAGGATTAGACCTGACAAATGATAAAGACCTTCACGATCTTTTGAGATCGTTTGAGACAACCAAAGTACTACAACCGAAGGTTCCATCATGGAACCTTGATGTAGTTCTAAGGTTTTTGATGTCGGCTCCCTTTGAACCTCTGCATGCTGCCTCATTGAGAGACACTACTAGAAAGGCGATTTTCCTAACTGCTCTTGCCACGGCAAAAAGGGTTAGTGAAATTCAAGCAATTAGTAAATTTGTGGGTTTCAGAGGACACAGTGCAGTGTGCTCCTTGGATCCTAATTTCTTAGCTAAGAATGAGAACCCATCTAACCCCTGGCCAAAACTGTTGAAATCAAGGGGTTAGCAGAGTTCATCGGACAAGAGCCAGAGAGAGTCCTGTCCCCTGTCAGGGCTCTCAAATTTTATATGCAAAAGACCAAAGATTGTCGGGGTCCTTCTGAAAATCTATGGTGTTCTGTTAAGAGACCCGACTTTCCTATGTCGAAGAATGCACTGGCATTCTTTTGGCGAAGCACCATCAGGGAGGCCCATGCGTCTGCCTCGGATGGTGATCTGAAGCTTTTGAAAATAAAAGCCCATGAAGTGAGAGCTGTTGCAACTTCAATGGCATTTCGAAAGAATATGGCACTTAATGATATCATTAGCGCTACTTTTTTGCCGAAGCAACTCTGTGTTGCTTCACATTACCTGCGGGATGTGAAGACGGCATATGAGAAAACTGCGAGTCGCTTGGACCATACCTATCGCAGTAAATGGGGTGTTGGGGGCAGGGAGCAGCACAAATACTATCCTATAGAAAAAGGGGTAGGTGTGCTTTTTAATTTTGGTGTTGGTTTATGGTTGAAGGGTTAGTTGCTTGAGGCGCTTTCCCTTTCTTTAGCCTAGAAGTTCTGGGACCTAAACTTTCGATAGGTTAGGTCAGGTGGTGGTTTTTAGCTTCGTTGCCCTCACAGTATGGTCAATATGGTCTAGTCACATTGTGGTCACGCCCCCGTTGACAGATCATCTAGAGCGCACCAACTACACAGGTCACTACCTTGTTGGCAACTCTAGTAAAGCAAAAGCAGACTTCGGTGACAGTAATCAAGAAGTCAGCTATGCTAACAGGTAAGGAATCAAGATGTCAATCATCTGCACTTGAGGTGTTTCCTAAATCCTTCTATTCTGTCCCTTCCCACCTCCAATGGTGGGATTCAGCTATATATATATCTGACAGGTAAGTTTCATGAACAAAATGTTATTGTTATGACAATAAAGTTTGTTCATACTTACCTGGCAGATATATATAATAAAGTACCCACCCACCTCCCCTCAAGGGACAGTGGTAGAAAAATCTGAAATAGAAAATGGGAATGAAAAATTCTGATATCCGCCTCCCAGCGGCGGGAATGGGTACTAAACACCTGGCGCCCACTGCGTGTGCCGGGAGTTTTGAAATTCTGTCGGACGTCGGAGAATACAGCTATATATATATCTGCCAGGTAAGTATGAACAAACTTTATTGTATCATAACAATAACATCTTTATAGAAGAGGACGCTTCATGTTCTCTCTCTCTCTCTCTCTCTTGTCATGCGTTGCAGTGAGAAGTAAGAAGGCGAACGTCGCCTGAACTCGTGTACGTCTTTCCACCGAGAAGAGGGAAAGCAAGTCATAGTAGCAGGACGCTTTTCAGCACGGACGTCCTAGCTTTGTTGCTGTGAGAATAAGAAGGCGTTCCCTCGCATATTCTCACACGATCAACCCTTCACCTGAGACTGCTTGTGCAGTCGGTTTTCTCTCCGAGATGTCTCTCGCTCTTCCCTGAAGGCAGTTTCTCTCGCTTGCATTGACGCCTGTCAGGAGCATGACGCTCTTCTGCACGCTTCTTTTGACGCTCGGCTTGAACGGGACGCTTGGATGGACGCCAGGCGTGCGTGGGTGCACACTAAGCGCACGCGGATGCACGCCAAGCGCGAGCTAGTGGACGCCGAGCGCGCGCCAGTGGACGCCGAGCGTGCGCCAGGCGCCAGCGCACGCCAGGTGTGTCGCCTGGCTGAACGTTTCTTTTAACTCTTCGAGCAGATTTGGGCCTAAAGATTTTTTACCTACCTTCGATGATCCCTTCTACCTCGCCTGCGAAGAATGTGAAGTAAGCAGTGCTTCGGAGGAAGCTTAAAGTGAAAAGGCAACTTCGTTTCCGAAACCCAGCAAGACCACGGGTTTCGTGAATTCTAGAGGTCTCTGTCAGTTAATATTGCTTTTCGTAAAGTCCAGGATTGGATGGAGTTATGGAAAGCTCAAGGGAAGATCTCTTTTGCTCTACCGCAGTCAAGACTTTGCGGTAAGGCAGCTACGGGTTATGTAAAAGCTCGACGTCCTGCACGTCAGGACTCTCGGCAACGTTTAGTAGGATTCTTGCAAAGGCACTCATCAAGAGGACGCTCTTCAGGAAAGCGCCCAAGACAGGACTTCCTTTGCCATACTGCCATAAATTTTAAGCTTTAGCAGGCATTAGTTGTGATACGGGAGAGGAAGCTGGTTGGAGAGTTTCTTCCTCTTCCGCCAGGATAATTTTGCAAGCTTTTTAGCCCATCTGAAAGGGCTTTTCAGATGATAGATTTTGTTAGTCCTAGTCGGACTACGCTGCCGAATGAAACATCGTCGTTCTACCTGCCGTAAACCCAGTCTCTTAACAGGATTCTTGCCCTTCCTCGTTTGAGACGGGAATCGGAAAAATAAAATGCTCGACTTCCTGAATTACGTTTTGTCAATTCAGTGATTTTCCCCCATTGACAATATACTATCGTTTTGTCAATTAAGTGGGTATCCCCTCATTGACAAAATATCTCTTTGTCCCGTAATGGGTTAGTTCTCATTGACAAACACTTCAATAACTTTTATTGTGTAAGCCAAGAAGCTCTTATTGACAAGATTCGGAAGAGCTCTCATTCATTAATCGCAGTCTCGTACAAGACATAGACTTGTAGACTTCGTCAATGAACGCTTATGTACAATAACATAAGAAGCTGGACCTGTCCGCTTCGATTCTCTAAGATTTGTTCATCAAACTTGCGTGTCAGATATGTATGTAGCTGTATTTCCGAATTCAGCTATAGATATGTCTGCCAGGTAAGTATGAACAAACTTTTATTGTATCATAACAATATCATATTTTATTGCATTGCGTTTATTTTACTACTGGTGGTGCAAGTTCATATACGCTTGCTGTAGTTACATCTTCGGATGGCAACCGAGAGGTATATTATTTTAAGGGCATTTAATCGTTACTCCCTGCAGCCTTCCAGGAGTTTCCGATTTATCTTTTACCGTTGTATGGTAGTGTTATGACGACACTAACGTACCTCTATATTTAGCGTTTTCTGTTTCGCTTAAATATACCAGCTTGGGAGTCTCTTACTGCTCAAAAATAATGAACCTATTTCTTCGTAGAATACAGTAGCTGGCAACCCAGGCATAACGGTAAGAGACGATGAACGTAAGCTGCGGCTGCCACTGTCCTCCAGTCCAAGTGACTGTCCAACCGAGCCAGTACCAGATTGTTCGCTGTCATGCGCGGTAGGTTACGTCTCGCTCTCCTGCAGGATTGACTAACTAACCGTATCTCTGTGCTGGCGGTTACGTCTCTCTCCTGTGGGATTGACTGACTAAACTATATCTGTGCCCTACAATCATGCTTTCTTGAGCCTAAGATTGAGGGGATTTCTTACATGAATGAATAAACATTGCATTTGTTTTGCCTTACTATGTTTAACAGAGATATCTCTTATTCCTTTCGGTGCTCGTTACCGCACGGTATAGGGCTATGAGTCTACCGCAATATTGCACTATTATATGCTCTCCTGCTTAGGCAAAGCGCAGCCTTATTAGGGAAGTAAGCATACTCGGTGAGGGAATGGATGAGCTGCTGGGGACCATTTCCTTCCTGAAGAAGTTTGTTTCCCTGAATAGACTGCAATTCAGACCTCTACAGTTTTTTCCTACCGGGAAACTGAATTTTATCAAAGATCTAGGAATGATTCTGAACATCTCTCAGTGCGTCATGTATCACCTGAGGTGATAGAGAGAAGGTGCCGGACATCTGGAGAGGGTTTCAGATGTCCTGGAACATAATCTGAAAGAAGTGGAAGCAATTCGGTCGTCCCTCCAGTCTTCGAAACGAGTTTTTGGAACCAGTGGTCCAGATCAACTCTGAAATTCCACAGCTCTCATATATCTTGAGAAGTATCTTCTCTCGGTCCCTGTTCGAGTTTACGAGAAAGAGCCTATTATAACAACAGGCATAGAACGTAACGATCCTCTAGAGGTTCGTTACAGGATTGCAATGTCGTACGAATCGTCTCGATCGGGAAGGCAGCAACTACTGACTTCCGAGTGAATCTTTCTTTAGAAGTATGTTGAGAGTTGTGGAGACTTTAGGGACGTCCTTTCATTCTTCTCTTCGCTATGTTGAGGACGAAGAGGCTTCTTATTCTCGATCTGGGAGCGGTAGCATTAAACGCCATCCTATGATTTTGAAGGATGTAATAAGATGATTTATGACACCACAGGGAGCAACAATGATGCTGATCGCCCCATGTTGGCCTTCTAGATAAATGGATCACAGAGGTCACTTCCTTCCTAGTCACTTCCAAAGGACCTTCCCGAGAGACGTCGTCTACTCTATCACGAAAGGTACCTATAACCTCTCCGCTCTGAGTCTGACTACGTTCAGACTATCGAGATGTTGACAGGAATAAGATTACCGTCTTACCTTTCTGTCCGAAGAATAGGATAAGCTGGCAGTCACAACTATTATAGAATACGCAAATATGTTGTTGACAGCCTTTGGGCTCAGAGATTTGCTTTTGTCAAACAACAAAGCCCTTCACGATCTTTGAGTTCTGTGGAATCTCGGAACTCGCTCACCTCTACTTTTTGTCTCACCTGTTTTCTCGGAGTCAGACACTCGTGCGAGAGCAGGCAACATATAGTAGCCCTGAGTTTCTTGTTGACGAAGTCGGTTGCGTATGTACACCCCCGATGATCATGTAACATGAGACCAGATTGGACTGTCAGGCATTCGTCCTTCGGGACTGAATCGCCTTTTTGCTCCTCGCTCCTTTCTCCTGGCACCAGAAGCTCAAGTCAGGAGTTGCTCAGGAGTTGATTCGCTGACGACGTTGGGTTGCGTTGATACACCCCCCAAAGTTTGCTTAGCTTGAATCGCCCAGGCAGTCCAGACACTCATCCTTCAGCGAAGAATAGTGCCTTATGGTCTTCAGGGTACAGCCTTGCTGTCCTTGATTCGTCTGACTGGTCAACTGGTCGGTCACCTGACTTTAGTACAGACGGACCGACTGTGTATGTCCAGATCGAAGCTTTCAATATGGAACTTAGACATAGTCTGAAGTTCTTGATGTCAAAGCATTCGAAGCTCTCCTACCTGTTAACTTCTTGCACGTGATCAGAAAGGCCTTCTTCTAACCACTCTAGATACGAACAAAGGGGGGGTTAGTGATTGTCAGCCATCATCAGAAGTTTTGGCTTTAGAGAACAGGCGGTGTGTTCTCTAAGCCTTCCGTTGTGGCCTAAGAATGGAAACCCGTCTTGTCCTTGGGCCAGGAGCTTGGAATCAAGGATGGCACAAGTTTAGTGGCAGGAGCCAGAGAGAGTCCTGTGCCCTGTCGGGTCTCTCAAGTTTATTTACATAAAACTCAAGAAAGTCGAAGTCCTTCAGGCAATCTGCAGGTGTTCCGAAAAAGACCAGACTTGCCATATCGAAGAACACCCTGGCTTTATTGTTAAGGAGTTCTTTCAAAAAAAGCTCCTTCATTGTGTTTGCACAAAGATTTAAAATCTTTTGATTTGAATGCTCACAAGGTGAGGGCGCGGCCTCGGAAGCATTTCAACAGAGCATGGCACTCAGCAACATCCTGAGTACCATGTTTTTAGCGAAGCAACTCTGTGTTCACTTCACACTCCCTGCGAGATGTGAAGATGAGATGTGAAGATGGCATATGAGATCTGCTGCTCGCTAGGGCCATACGTGTCTGCAGACACAATCTTGGGGGCAAGAAGTACCACTCATCCTATCCTGTAGAAAATGGTTAGGAAGAGCTCTTAATTTAGTTGAGTCGCCGACAAGGGCGACTTCTTAACTCTTAAGCCTTAGTTAACACACCTTAACTTTGGCTAGTTGGTCAGGTGGTGATATATATATTTTGTGTATATATTTATTTTGTTTTACTTCTTAGCCCTCATGGTATGGTCAATATGGTCTAGTCACGTCGTGTCTCGCCCCTGTTGACAGATCATCTGGAGTGCACAGCTATATAGGTCTCTACCTCGCTGGAACTTAGTAGCACAAGCAGACTTACGTGGCAGTAACCACGAAGCCAGCTATGCTAACAGGTGGAACCAAGATGTAAATCATCTGCATGCATTTGTTTCCCAAAATCCTTCTATTCTGTCCCTTCCCACCTCCAACGTGGGATTCAGCTATATATATATCTGACAGGTAAGTTTCATGAACAAAATGATATTGTTATGATACAATAAAAGTTTGTTCATACTTACCTGGCAGATATAATAATTAAGTACCCACCCACCTCCCCTCAGGGGACAGTGGAAATAAAAATTATCAATAGAAAATGGGAATGGTTCCTGATACCCGCCTCCCAGCGGCGGGAATGGGTACTAACCACCTGGCCGACCACTGTGTGTGCCGGAAGTTTTTGAAATTCTGTCGGACTTCAGAAAATACAGCTATAAGGCAGTCCCCGGGTTACGACGGGGGTTCCGTTCTTGAGACGCGTCGTAAGCCGAAAATCGTCGTAAGCCGGAACGACGCTTGGAATATGTCTTAAACTAATAAAAACAAGTTATAAAAACTTACTTGTAATCCTTTGGTTACACTACATGTTGTTTCCTGTAGTTTTATGTACAACCTGGAGTTATTTTCATAAAAGAATGCTGGTTCTTGAAGGTAAAAACTATTGTAATCCTCTGGTGACACTACATTCTTGAAGTTTTAGTACAACCTGGAGTGATTTTGCAAAATCTTGAGGGCTACAAGAACAGCTGATTACTATTTACGTATCATATAGACTAATTAAAGTAAATGTATCTTTAAATAGGCTTATATATTAGTATCAACAAAACATTTCCTGCCATGAGTCAGAGGCGTTTAATGAAACGAACATTCTCTGTCCTATCTGTTCAGAAAATAAACGTTACGTCAATCCCCGAGACCATTGTTGCCAAAGCGTCTCTCTCTCTCTCTCTCTCTCTCTCTCTCTCTCTCTCTCTCTCTCTCTCTCTCTCTCTCTCTCTCTCTCTCTCTCTCTCTCTCTCTGATCAAATTACATTGGAAACTTGACATACGATTGCCCTAATATACGAATGTTTTGAGATACAACAGAAAATTTGCGAAAAATAACAAGCTTTGATATACAACGAAATATTTGAGATACGATTTTGCGATGAGTGTTAGTTGTATAGGCGACCGATAAATGGCGTTCAGTCTGTTTGTTTGTTGGTGCTGCATGTTAACACGTCGTTGTTTAGTTCGTTGTATTTGCGCCTATTTTTCGTGTTATTTTGTCTATTTTATTATTAACCATGGGTCTCAAAGCTAAAAACAAAGCAGGTGATAAGAAAAACCCAAGAAAATGATTTCGATGGAAGCAAAACATGAAATTATAGCAAAGCATGAACGTGGCGTTCGTATCGTCGATTTGGCAAACGAGTATGGTCGAAATCCTTCTACAATATCCACGATCATCAAGCAGAAGGAAGCTATAAAAACCCCCGAGACCATTGTTGCCAAAGCGTCTCTCTCTCTCTCTCTCTCTCTCTCTCTCTCTCTCTCTCTCTCTCTCTGATCAAATTACGTACTGGATAATGTCTCTCTTTGGATACTTCGATTTTGCCAAATATTGAGGGCTACAAGAACAGTTGATTACTATTTACGTATCATATAGACTAATTAAAGTAAACGTATCTTTAAATAGGCTTATATTATTAGTATCAACAAAACATTTACTGGCATGAGTCAGAGGCCGTTTAACGAAACGAACACTTCTCTGTCCTTAACTCGGAGCGTCGGAAGACGCCTCTCTCTCTCTCTCTCTCTCTCTCTCTCTCTCTCTCTCTCTCGCTCTCTCCTCTCTTCTCTTCTACTCTCTCTCTCTCTCTCTCTGATCAAATGACTGGATAATGTCTCTCTTTGGATACTTGGAATTTGCGTTGTAATCTAACCAGAAACTTCGTTTTGTTATTATTACTGGAAACAAGCAATGATTTTTTCATTATTTGCGGCTTTTGGACTGTTTTTATGTAAACTAGTTCTGTATTCTTTCGCTCGGAAACTAGTTCCGCATATGAGGCGTCACTAAAAAACATAGAAAAATACAACATAAAAAGTGTCGAAAATCATCATAATCTCAAAATTTTTGTTGTAATCTAACCAGAAACTTATTTTTATTAATATACTGTGCTAAACTATAAAGGATTTTTATCATAGTATGCGTTTTTTAAAAGCGTCGTTAACTCGGAGCGTCGGAAGCGTCAGCGTCGTAACCTCGGAACAAGCGTCGTAACCCAGGATGGATTTTTCCATGAATAAGAAAAAGCGTCGTAACCTCGGAACGTCGTAAGCCGGAACCGTCGTAACCCGGGGACCGCCTGTATATATATCTGCCAGGTAAGTATGAACAAACTTTATTGTATCATAACAATATCATTTTTACATCTTCTACTTTGTTGTTTAGTCCCCTCTCTTGTACTTTGTATTTCTCGTTGAGTTCCTCCCTTGTTTTCTTGCTTCTTAGCCTTTTTTCTGCCATCTCTTTCAGTTTACTCAAGTCAGATCTCATCACCATGATTTGCTTTTCCAGGCGCCTTTTCCAAGGAGGTTGCTGTTTTGGTTTCTGTTGGGTTGGTTGTGCTTGTGGTGTTGGTGTTCGTATCCCCATCAGTTCTGCTACTAATCTTGCTCCTGCATATGCCAAGTTATTTGTTTCTGTGATACTGGTGGTGTGTATTATGCCCAATATTTCATTGACCTCACTTGTTTTCTCCCTTAATTTCTTGGTGTTGTAGGCTTTCATGGAGGAGATCTTTGTTCTCTCTGTATCTGGCTCCATCCATTGTCTAATCTTTTCTACCCATTCCGTCCTCTCTGTTACTTCATCGGTGTTTCTTTGTGTGTCGTTGTTTGATACCTCATCATCCCTGTCATCTTCTGTGGCATCGTCTCTCAGTTCGTCTTCGTGTAATTCGTTGTCGTGTGACATTTCCCTTTCCTTTCCCAGTTCTTTTTTTTGTGTGAGAGCCAGTTCTTTTTCTTTTCCTTTTGTCCTTACTTGTCTGCCAGCCTCTGCTCTGTTTGGGGGTTGTTATTCCTCTCATTCCAGATGTTGACCAACCTTCTTCTATATCCTCTCTCCGTCAGGTTGTTTCTGATGTAGCATTTCCATATTTCCTTATTTTCTTCTCTTGTCTATATCTTCCTTTGGTTTGCTTCTGTAGCTCCAATCTCAGGCTGTTGGTTACTGTTGTTGTGGTGATCAGTTGCTGGATGACGACCTCCAAGTACCTGACCGTCTTCCCCTTCAATTGGGTTGAATACCTGGCTGCCGGACGAAGCTCCTCTGATGTCAGAGGTTCCATTTACGTCGTTGTCGTTTATTCCTTCATTTCTTAACATCATTGCTGAGTTTTGCTATTTAACCCATAGCTGGACCCTACCCATCAGGGATAGGTACTCATTTTTTACAGCTGAGTAAACTTGAGGAAATTATGATAAAGATCCTTTCCCAAGGAATCAACGCCGAGGAGAGCGGTCACCCATCCAATGACTGACCAGCCCCAATGTTGCTTAACCAGTCCATTGACGACCTAACCCACTCTGCCACGGCGCCACATATTTATTACTCTATCACAGTCCTCCAATTCGACTGGGTGGTATTTATAGTGTGGGGTTCCGGGTTGCATCCTGCCTCCTTAGGAGTCCATCACTCTTCTTACTATGTGTGCCGTTTCTAGATCACACTCTTCTGCATGAGTCCTGGAGCTACTTCAGCCTCTAGTTTTTCTAGATTCCTTTTCAGAGTCTTGGGATCGTGCCTAGTGCTCCTATGATTATGGGTACGATTTCCACTGGCATATCCCATATCCTTCTTATTTCTATTTTCAGATCTTGATACTTATCCATTTTTTCCCTCTCTTTCTCTTCAACTCTGGTGTCCCATGGTATTGCGACATCAATGAGTGATACTTTCTTCTTGACTTTGTCAATCAACGTCACGTCCGGTCTGTTTGCACGTATCACCCTATCCGTTCTGATACACCTAGTCCCAGAGGATCTTTGCCTGATCGTTTTCTATCACTCCCTCAGGTTGGTGCTCGTACACTTATTACTGCAAGGTAGCTGATGTTTCTTGCACAGGCTCCAGTGGAGGGCTTTTGCCACTGAATCATGCCTCTTTTTGTACTGGTTCTGTGCAAGTGCCGAGCATTCGCTTGCTATGTGGTTTATGGTTTCATTTTCGTATTGCACTTCCTACATATGGGAGAGATGTTTATTTCCGTCCTAATCGTTCTTTGAACATCTGGTTCTTAGGGCCTGATCTTGTGCCGCTGTTATCATTCCTTCAGTTTCCTTCTTTAGCTCTCCCCTCTGTAGCCATTGCCAATTGTCATCGCTGGCTAGTTCTTTAGTCTGTCTCATGTATTGTCCGTGCATTGGTTTGTTGTGCCAGTCCTCTGTTCTGTCTGTCTTTCTCCTGTCTCTGTATATTTCTGGGTCTTCGTCTACTTTTATTAGTCCTTCTTCCCATGCACTCTTTAGCCACTTGTCTTCACTGGTTTTCAGATATTGCCCCAGTGCTCTGTTCTCAATGTTGACGCAGTCCTCTATACTTAGTAGTCCCTCTCCCTCCTTCCTTTCGTGTTATGTATAGTCTTGTCCGTATTTGCTCTTGGGTGTAGTGCTTTGTGTATTGTCATATGTTTCCTGGTTTTTTCTGATCTATGCTGCGGAGTTCTGCCTTCGTCCATTCCACTATCCTGCGCTGTATCTGATTACTGGCACTGCCCATGTGTTTATGGCTTTTATCATATTTCCGGCGTTGAGTTTTGACTTGAGTATCGCCTTGAGTCTCTGCATATATTCTTTCCTGATCGTGTCCTTCATCTCTTGGTGTTTTATATCCCCTCCTTCCATTATTCCCAGGTATTTGTATCCTGTCTCATCTATGTGTTTGATGTTTGCTCCCAATTTCTGGTAGCTTTATCCCTTCAGTTCTCGTTACTTGCCTTTTTGGTATGTTGACTAAGGCGCATTTTTTCTATTCCAAACTCATCCTGATGTCCCCAGATACAATCCTTACAGTCTGAATTAGGGTATCTATTTCCTTGATGCTCTTACCATACAGCTTGATGTCGTCCATGAACATCAGATGGTTGATTCTGTTGCCTCTTTTCTTGAGTTGGTACCCGGCATCCATCTTCTGTAGTACTTTTGTCATGGGAATCATGGCTATTACGAAGAGTATGGGGACAGTGAGTCGCCCTGGAAGATCCCTCTCCTGATGATTAACCTCTGCTAGTCTTATTCCAGAGCTTGTAAGTATTGTATTCCAGTTTGCGCATTGTATTTTTGAGGAAAGATGATGGGGTTTTTTCCTCTGCCCCATATATTTTCAGGCATTCTATTAGCCATGTGTGTGGTATCATGTCGAAGGCTTTCTTATAGTCTATCCATGCCATGCTTAGGTTGGTTTTCCTTCTCCTACTGTTCTTCATTACCATTTTGTCTATCAGGAGCTGGTCTTTTGTGCCCCTACACTTCCTTCTGCAGCCTTTCTGTTGGTGGGGGATGGTGTTTGTCTCTATGGTAGGTTATATAGCCTTTCTACTGATTGATACCTGTTAGTAACTTCCATTATTGGTAGGCAGGGTGATAGGCCTGTAGTTTACTGGCTATATTTCCCTTACTCTTGTCTTTCTGGACTAAGGATGTTCTTCCTGTGGTCATCCATTTGGGTGCTTGGTGATTTGAGATACAATGCTGGAGTTGTTCTGCTATTCGTGGGTGTAGGGCCTTGAAGTTTTTGAGCCAGTATCCATTATTATTATTATTATTATTATTATTATTATTATTGTTATTATTATTTGAAAATATTAATAAACATATTATATATACGTGTACCATAAAAATATCTCATCTCAGTGGAGAGAGAGAGAGAGAGAGAGAGAGAGAGAGAGAGAGAGAGAGAGAGAGAGAGAGAGAGAGAACACACTCCCTCCCCTCTCACATTACTTGATATATTTAACAGCTGTTGGACCTCTGCTTGGTACCTGGAGTTCGAAAGAAAGATGTGTAAAGACTGGGATTTCCTTCATTCTTACATATTTTTTTAAATTTATGAACTGAAGTCTTACTAATTCTCTGTAGTATTTTCTTTAATGAGTTGATTGCTCTTTACATTAAAAAATTAGTAAATCATTTATTTATCATACAAAAAACTTACAACTCGTAAAAGAGAGAGAGAATTATTATTGTTGTTAAAGAGCGAGAGAGAATTATTATTGTTGTTATGTGATATCATTTAATCTTATTAAACTGACTAATGCAGTATTGATCAATTAATATTAATATTTTAAAATTAGTAAATCATTTTTGTATCATAAAAATGTATTTAGGAATGAAAATAACATCAAAATACACTAATTAGTGATTATTTATCGTCGGAAAACCCAGCAAATAGACAAATCCCCACAAATAATGGGTAGATATGGTCCAGAGAGAAATCTGCGAATCAGTGAGTCTGCGAATCCGCAGAACATGAATACGGGGGCCCGCTGTAATGGACTTTATCTTCTGAGATTCTCAGATTTAAGAGGAGCATTTGCTGCCTTTTAGCAAAGCTAATGACATTAGTACAACTTCTACCTCATTAGCTTTCAAGAGATATATATCTCATACGTCCATTTGGCATTTGATCTACTGGTAGTATGATTGCTCACCATTTCTCATGAGTGTAAGAGAGTTTTTTGAAGTGTTAAAATTTAGGCAGTACAGTACCTTGAAAGTTTTAATTACTAGCATGGTATCAAGGAAGAAAACATAGGATTTCCTCCTATTGTCTGAACCTTCATCTTGTAGTGAAGGGTCAAAGTTTAGGGAACCAAGAGGGTAAAATGTACAGTGAACTCCCCATATTCGCACTCACGTATTCACGGATTCTCTCTGGAACATACACCCCATTATTCGTGGAAAATTCGCCTATTTGCAGTATTTTTCTATGTGAAATATCCACAAATTCCTGGTTTCTTTTAATCAGTTTCCTCATAAAATGCATTTCTTGTGATAAAACTATTTAAAAAACCAGGTATAAATATTTTTAGTAGGTTTTTCGTGAGATGTAACTAACAAAATAGGCAGTTTCAAGCATTTTTATTATAAGGGTTTCAACTATTCACGGGCTCTAGCTATTCGCAGGTGGGTCTGGTACCCATTCCCCGTGAATAAGGGGGACTGTACCCAGAGCATCCGACACTTATAGTGGATGGGTTGTGATTTTTACTTCAGTGTAGGTAACATCATAATCTGGTTGTTTTTGTTATGGTATTGTGCCCAAGGCAAGGGCAAATTGTTGTCCTTGTGAGCAATTGGAATCATCCTTGATACAAGGCTCCCCCTAAAGCAGAGGTGACCCTTGGCTCTACTGCTACACCACTACAGTTTTAAGTTGAGCACCAACCAGAGGCAGCCTTTACTGCAAGCTCTCTTAACTAACAAGGAACAACAAGCATCGTCTCAGTGCTAGCAGCTTATATTTCTAATTCTTTACATGACTTAATGTTTTAGAGTAGAGTATGTCCATATATCCCACCACCTGCCAATGTGGGAATCAGCTCTGTAATTACTGGGTAAGTTGCATAATTAGAAATGATGTTTTGATAAAACTAGGTTTTGATTATACTTACCTAGTAAGTACATGATCAGAGCCTCCCTTCTCCCCACTTATGGACATAAGCACAAATGGAATGAGCTATTCTGCTGTGTTGTTCCTAACCTTCTCTCTAGGGGCGAGACTGGTGTCACCTACACACTTGCGGTGTTGCTACCGTGAAATTTGAATCTGTGCTGCTGCGAAATAACAGAAATTATAGCCATGTAATTACTGGGTAAGTATAACTAAAACTGTTTTATTGTAAAAACATCATGTTTTTGTTGTATCATATTTCTCTTTTTATCACATAAATGTCTTGTCTTTTGTAGGTTTTAGAAATCAGTCAGGTAACTCTTAGAGAAAAAGGATTTGTTCCTGGAATGGAATTTCCTGAAGATGAAACTGTGAGAGAAGGTTAGTACATCTTATTAAAGTCTTGTTTATTTTAATCCTAATTTATTTTTGCTTTTGAACATTAGTTTAGGCAATTTCTCTGAAAAATATACACTTCATAAATCATTTATGTGGAAGCAGAAAGTTTTTTGGCTGCTGTATGTATGTATAGTTTATGAAAGTCAACAAAAGATAATCAGCAATCATGGGCCGTTAGCCATGATAGTTGGTTATCTTTTGTTGTTACATCAGGTCAGTGGACTAATGCTTTTCATATTTTAGACTAATATCTGAAATCTGTAAGCAACAGTCCTCTCACTTTTAGCCGACACCTTTGAAACCCTGCTGGATTTTTTTGAGTCCATTATGTAATCATAATTGGGTTTTCTAGACTTGAATCATTTTGGCAATTACCTTCAAATATCTGGAGCCCATTTTGTCTGTAATTGCCTCGTTTATAAATTGTTTAGTGGTCAGGTCCAGGAAATGTACAGATAGGACTACTTCAGGTGAAGAGATCTGATTTTCAAGCCTCCTTTTATTTCTAGCCTTGAATTGCTTATCTGAGAATAAAGTAATAATTGAATTTTTTTTAAAGTGTTTAATGAAACACCAGAATCATATTTTGCAAACTCATAAGGAACCAGCAAGCCTTTGACCAAAGCTAGTAATTTCTCTATTCTTATTTCATTACTATTTGTAATGTGTTGGAGTAGATGATGTCATGCATCCCACTGCCTTCAATGTAGGATTCACCTATGCAAATACTTCGTAAGTTGCTTATATAAAAATTACATTTTTATAATAAGATAAAGTTATATATATAATAATAATATATATATATATATATATATATAATATATATATATATATATATGTATTGATTAATAAGTCATAGTGATAAAACCGAAGTCTGCCCCACAAAGAAAACTATTTTGTTATCATTCCACTCTCCTGGCTAAGTATCCACTCCCAGACCCAAAATGTAGTATTAGTCAAGATAGAGAATCCCGTCTCTAATATCATGGAATAGAGCCCATCTGTAATAAAGATACATAACACAATATTAAGTAAAGAGATACACTTCACACTTCTCTCTTTTCAAAGGCAATATTAAGTAAAGAGATACATTTCACACTTCTCTCTTTTCAAAGGCAACTGTTTCAAAGTCATTTAAAATATGTGCCATACCTTTAAGATGGGGTTTTCTCCCGACACCTGGCGTTTGCTCAACCGTCTTTCTTCACAAAGAAAAGTGTCTTTCCCCCCAAGTGCCTCGATCAGTCAGACCTGTGACATCCGTACAAACGAATGTACATACCCACCACACCCCAAACTGCCCCTGGCAACAGTACGGACAGCCTCCAGCTTAAAAATGCACACGCATCAGATTCCTTCATTCAAGGAGGTCGTCTCTACAGCTCACTCTGTCTCCAAGCAAGGGCACACGATATGTAATTCACTAACACATCAATTCATACCTGTAAGATGGCTTGGCCACCTATGTCCTTTGTGCACTCCTGTCGCACACCACGTCAGCAACTAATGCATGATGTATCAATTTGCCACATGCTTTAGGGCTACCTTCGTTGCTGGACCCCTTGTGCCTCGCCGTATCCACAGAAGTTTAAGAACTCCCTGCGCACAAATTCTGATCAGTATAACACCTAGCATAATCATTAATATTGGTATTGTGTAACGTTCATTGATGAAAGGCTCATCCTCGTCACTAAGATAAGCAGAACTCGACGAATAGTTGTAGATGCTGGTCGAGTACGTAAACCAACTTGAAACAACTCAGCATGCACCATTATTCAGCATCTGCGACCTTCGTGAGTGTATCCAACACCCCCTCATCGCGAAACTGTAGATTTGACGTTTTCTACTGAAGGAAATGTGGTCACCACCCCGTTGTCAAGGAAGTATCCCGTGACTTCCATGCAAGTGCTACTCGCACCTTCCTCATAGAAGATTGTAGACTCCTGATTTATCCCAGAACGTATCCTGAGGTGATATACCGAAGACATCTCATCCGTTGCAAAGGCAGTCCATAGAATCGCCATTCGTGTGTAGACTCGACTCAACCTCTGGTACGTAGAACGAAGTCGTTTCCATCGTCACCATCATATAAAGTTGGGAATTCTCTAAAGTCATCGTGTGTCCGTATTGAAAAGGTCTACATGATCATAAAATAACTAAAGTCGGCTTTACCCCACAAATCCATCATTAATTATTATACTCAATCTCCTAGTCAAATATTAAAAATTCCTCACTAAACAAAATATAATCTTTACCCACTGAATCCTCACAAGTAATCCCATATCTGACAAACACACTATCAAAAGAGAACCCATAATGTCTAACAGCAAAAAAAACCCTTTTATTGTTTATATAACTAACCTCCATGAAATATAATGCTGAACACCCCTTCTACCTAACTCGTATACCCCGACAATTTCTATCTAAAATAGAAATGCTAATTACGACATCTCTTGTAGGAAACGAAAAAAAAGAAAAAAAAAAGATAATAACAACAATAATAAGTGAACTTTCCCCCATTACACAGCGCACATAAGAGAAGAAGAAACATATATAGTTCAATATTTTTCCTAAAATGCAATATGTACCGTTACGGAATTTGCTACCGCAACAATCCCATTGACCAGAAACGGCCAGAAAACAATCCCCTTACATGATACATCTCCGTGGAATGCCATAGTCAACATCTACGAGAATAGTGCAAATCTCCGAGTAATCAACTCCATAGGGAAAAATCAGCAACCGGATTCATCACAGCATTATTAGCAAAAATCCACCTGTGAACACCTCAGGTGCTCCGAACCTCACTACAGATTTGCAACACCAGAAACCCTTATTCTCCAAAAAAAAATTCTATACTGACACCACATAATCACATTCCACAAACTTATCATCAGGATATCACCAAGGTGCCCCCCCAAAAATTGTCCTTAAATCATAACTCCCCACGACATTACCCCAATTATATAATACCCCAATGCCACCTATTCGGCTCGTAAAACCACAGAAATTCAGCCCCAAATATCATAAACACAGGAATTATCACATGTCTATCATCACGTTACTCAGCTAAAAAAAAAATTTGCTGTATTTCCAAACAACTTCCCACGTAAAATATTAACCCCGAAATCTTACGCCAAAGCACAGCAGATTTGCACATACATAATGTGAAAAAAAAAGTAGAAGGAAATGAAAGAGAAAAAAAAATGTTAAAACATTTCACCACCTAATTGCAAAAACCAGACAGCAAGAAAAAAAAAAGCAATTGCGCAACAATACATTAATCCCCACAACCAATTCTTTTCAATTTCGAGATATGTGGTAACCTCGACCGACCTGTTTTTTCCTCTAAGACTACAAATCTGTTTCCAATTTTCTCATCAATGACTTTAAAAGGACCTTCAAACGTCAGGCCTAATTTTTAGTTTAGTGCATTTCTCATTTTAAGTTTTAAGAATACCTTGTCTCTGACATTGATCTTGGGATCAGATGTTTTACTATTACTCTTCTGTACCATCTCTGTGATTGTGGATTCGAGATTACGGCTGAGACAAGCATGTCTCTCTCTCGCTGTGGATACCAACGCCTCGATCGTATCCTCCCTATGATGAGGTATAGTAGTTAACAAATCAAATGTGCCGTGTGCTGGGCAACCAAACAAAGCTTCAAATGTAGACATTTTAATGGAATCACTAACCATAGTGTTAATACTCTGTCTAACAACATCAACATATCTGTCCCAATTCTTATCATTACCACCTACAGTTTTCCCAAGAGCCTCGAGCACTTTCCTGTTTGCTCGTTCACACAACCCATTAGCCTAGGGTCTGTATGGAATAATTGTTACTTTCTGTATCCCCATGACTTCTGCTAAACATTCCAACATTTTGTTCACAAATTCTCTACCATTGTCAGTCAATAGAACTTCGGGTGAGCTGTATCTGCAAATGATACCATTGAAAAACGCTACGGCTACTTCTTCAGCCGTTTTATGCTTAAGTGGGAAAACTTCTACTATCCTTGTAAGTTCATCTATTATCACTGACAAGTACTTGTTCGCATACCTAGACTCACAAAAATTCCCCAGGATATCCATATGTATTCTCTGAAAAGGTCTACTCAGTATAGGATACGATCCTAATTTACATGAAGTTATTCTTGCAGGCTTACATGCGTTGCACACTGTACAATTCCTCACGAAATTTTCCACATCTTTCCCCATGTTTTTCCAAATGTATTTAGCACGAACCTCATCATACGTTTTTTCTATTCCCAAGTGTGGACTACTGAACCTGCAATGAACTACAGTGGTCCCCCCGTATTCATGGGGGATGCGTACCGGACCCCCCCATGAATAGTTAGAATCCGCGAATGTTTGGAACTCCTAAAAACAGCCTATTTTGTTAGTTAAAACTCAAGAAAAACCACTAAAAATTTTCATACTTGGTTTTTTAATAGTTTTATCACAAAAAGTGCATTTTATGATGAAATTGATAAAAAAAAACCCAGGAATTTGTGGATATTTCTCATAGAAAAATACCGCGAATGCGCAAATTTTCTGCGAATAATGCGGGGAAACGTTCCCGAGAGAAATCCGCGAATGTGTGAGTCCGCGAATCCAGAGAACGCAAATGGGGGGGGTCCACTGTATATCCAAAACCACTGGAATTAGGACTTTTGGAATTACGATCTGTGTCGTATCTCCTTTACTTTCACTGGTTCTCAATTTATATTTAATTTTCCTTACCAATAGATTACCTTCTAACTCCAAACCCGAAAAAGGCAACTTACTGTATATACTCGAGTAACGTGCGATCTCGCATATCATGCGACCCCAAAATTTTCACCAATAAACAGTGGTTTTGTCATGTATCTCATGTATCATGCGAGTTCCTTTTCCGAGAGCGTCAGTTCATAGGTTGTGGTTTAGCATGCTAATGGCCGAGTCATTCAGATGTGTGCTGCTACTAGTCAAGTTACAGTAATTTTCTTACTAATCTCGAGAATTGAATAGAAAATATCAAGATTAAGAAAGAATCCTAAGAAAATATATATAGGGTAATTGTAAAAATAACACGCCTCTCTCTCTCTCTCTCTCTCTCTCTCTCTCTCTCTCTCTCTCTCTCTCTCTCTCTCTCTCTAAATACTGTAATTTGAGTCATTCACCAACGGTTATCAGTAAATGTGTAGACATTGTGTGCGTGTTTAAAAATATGTGCAGTACACACATTCCGATGTTTCGGTTTTTGGAATTTTTCAGATTTCGGAAATGTGAGGACAGATGCATAATCAAACAAACATCACTACTGCAGCAAAAACATTTTTTCCCTTTATGTTTTTCATTATTGATATTTATTAATTACAGTTTATTTAAATAAAAATTAATCTAATACTGTTAAATGAATGTGAGATAAATAAGATCACCTATAATAAAATAGTGGGACAAATAATACCATATGTTCACTAATAGCTATTATTTTCAAAACAAACATTCCGTAAAACGCAAAAAATATATGCACATAACAATCAAAATCTAATAATGTTTTGCAGTTCAAATTGTGAATTTTAACAATAAGTATGACTATAATATATTTCACCATATCGGTCTTGAAGTTGAAGAGTCGTAAAATTTTGAGGATGGTCCGGGAAAAGGATTTGTACTTTGTGATTACGTATCGATACAACACCATGTGGTATTTTATACCACTATATTTATGACGCATCGCTACGACACACTGGTATTTTTCATACCACTATACATTAAAGTTAAAATGATCATATTATATTATTGTTTTCACGAAGAAATAATTATATAAAGAAAATTATTGAGTAATTTTTGCCGTCAGCAGTCAGAAAATCACGAACATGGTAACGTTCAAACCTAGTGCCATCCACGACATATGTCTATAAATAGAACAGAAGCCGAGGGCAGTCATTGGATAACAGATCTCCATGGCTACCAACCAGCCAATCAGGTGTTAGTTATACTACTCGGTGAATTTCTTAGAATGAACTTTTACACACGGGAAGCTAACGATGATGTGTGTGCTTTGCATACAGTACGTAGTTTTAGTTTTTATTAGTTTAAGTATTTTACTGAATACATGAAGAATAGAGTGATTCCTTCTCATTACTTTGAATGCAAAAGGGCAAAATGGTTTGAAGATTCTTCCGCAAAAAGAAAAGAGAAAAAAAATTTCTTTAGAAGATGATACCTATTTACTAAACGCCGGTTTGACATACCTTCAAAACAAAATTCAGCTCTATTTAATCTCTGGAAAAATGTTAATCTTTCTGTCTGCTGGTCACACCCTTTATATCCCCGGCGACTAACAACAACAAAATTTGTTTGTATGTTTTATCTTCCAAGATGTAGGTATTACCTGTAGGCACAGCACATTTTTTAACAGTATGCCCATACACACACACATACAGTTGCGCGTGTGCTAATACCTATTGGTTTCAGAGACTCAAGTTAACACTTACAGTATAGTTGAGAGAGAGAGAGAGAGAGAGAGAGAGAGAGAGAGAGATATATCCTAGATGGCCTTGGTTCATCTCTCTAATCTCTCGAGGAATGTCAAGATTTGTTCCCTGCTCTTTGTAAATTTAGTCCATGCGACTGACAGCAACAAAATTCATATATTTTTGTTTTCTTTTGTCTTCCAGATATGAATTACCTGTACTGCACATTTAACAAGCATGAACACACTTGCCTGGTATAATGTACTAATGCCCACTGGTTGAATATACTCTCTCTCTCTCTCTCTCTCTCTCTCTCTCTCTCTCTCTCTCTCTCTCTCTCTCTCTCTCTCTCTCTCTCTCTCAGGAAAGATACCGTCAATTCAATTTATCAGTATCTTTTCCTGATAGACAGAGTAAATCCAAGGCTTGGCATATGTCAATTATTTTATTATCTAGGGAGATTTGGTTAATCTTGGGATTTTCCATGGTCAACTCTTGGGATTAGTACGAGAAATGCGATTATTTGAGTAGCAGTAGCAGCAGCTGCAGCGCACACCCAAATGAATCGGGTAAGCCTAGCACGCCAAACAATAGTATTTACAAAATGAGCTGAGCTATCTGGCTGGGCTGTTTTGGTCCTCCCACGTGTTTGATCGCATATCTGCCAAATTTATGACAACAACAGAGATAAAACCATTTCTTCCATTGCAGATATCAAATATTATATTTTCCGTTATGCAGAATTCTAAATAAATTACGTAGGTTCACGATTGATAAAGTTTTTTTATGCAATAACAAGAAACGGAGTCAGATTTTCTATCAACATGGCATCTCATTTTGGTGCTGTTGCCAATATTTCAACCAGTTCCACGTGGGTTTAAATCCATACTGACTGTACAGTCTGGAGGCAGTTCTCCCTTCTACACATATCTTGATTTCTTAATATCGTAGGTATAGAATAAATTGGTGAGCAAGGAAATATGAAATAAAGCATAACAGAGTAAGTTTGACGAGTGAGAAATTAAACAATCGTATACAGACAGATTCTCTCTCTCTCTCTCTCTCTCTCTCTCTCTCTCTCTCTCTCTCTCTCTCTCTCTCTCTCTCTCTCTCTCTCTCTCTCACAAAATAATAGATAGGAAACAATGACTGAATGTTGCTTGAATGCGATATGGCAAAGTTTTGGCCTGACTAAAGTGTGGAGTGACTTTGACACCGACTTACAAGTTATTCCTGGTCATCTCACAGCCATGGACAGACATCAACTTCACAGCTGAGAAAGGGCAATCGTATACAAAATAAAAAATAGGCATGGAAAATGCTCTCGCTCAGGCAGCTGTAAGATTTAGGAGAGGGAGAGAGCAGGGCCGAATAGGTAGGAGATTAAAGTACCAGGGAATGAAAAACCCTTATAATCTTTTAATTATAGCCTCGGAGTTTGTCTCAAGGACATTCAAAGGTCTGTCACGCACGGGCAGTTGTTGTTTTTGTAAAATTGGCTTAAGGGCAGATCTTTAAAAGCCACGCCAGAGAGCTCACCACGGTAACAAGACTATACCTTCCATATGAATTGACGCTCTACTCCCCAAAATGTTTTAGGTTTTTAAAGCTTTTTGGTTTTTAGGACTTCGGATAGAGGATTGTGTGTGTATTGTAGTACAGTAAAGATAAAACATCGTTGGAAAAAATTGTTTGTCAGTTGCGTGGGCTATGAAGGGTGTGTGATCACTGACCACCTGGTTAATACTAATGGATTAGCAGTCCTCCAGAGAATACAGAGATGCCTGATCTTGCTTAGTAGGCCTACATTGCTGCCAGAACTGTAAATCAGCTGGTATATATAGCTCAGAAATGCAAGCAGTGAAACAGTAGCAACTCGGCTCACAGAGTGAATAGAACCATGGAGAAAAGATCAGCAAGGAAATTTACTGCTAAATTTAAGCTGCAAGTTGTAGCTGAAGCTGAAAAAACGAACAATGTTCAAGCTGGTAAGCGGTTTGGCGTCGGGGAAAGCTGTGTCCGAAGCTGGAGAAAACAAAAGGAAAATTTAATAGCAACTCCATCTTATAAGTGTGCAAATCGCGGATCCAAATGTAAATGGCCGCATTTAGAAGATAAAGTGGCAAAGTGGGTCTCCGAAAACCGAGAAAATGGTTTTATTATAACACGGTGTAATATAAGACTGTATGCAATTCGAGAAGCAAGAAAAATGGGCATTCCAGAGTTTAAAGCAAGTGCAGGATGGTGTACTCGGTTTATGAAAAGACATAACTTTGTTCTAAGAAGGAAAACCAAAATTGCACAAAAACTACCCAAAGAACTGGAAGAAAAATCAATAATTTCCACAAATTTGTAATAAAGCACCGCAAAGCTAATAATTATAAATTATCATGTATCGGCAACATGGATGAAACTCCGCTTAACTTCGACATGCCATCAAACTCGACCGTAAATAAAATAGGAGAGAAAAGTATTTTAATCAAAACTACGGGTCATGAAAGGACACACTTTACTGTCGTTTTAACGTGTATGGCAGATGGGACGAAACTTCCCCCCATTGTTATCTTTAAACGAAAATTGATGCCCAAAGAAAAATTCCCGAACGGTATCATTGTCCAAGTTCACGAAAAAGGATGGATGAACGATGATGGCTGCAAGACTTGGCTAAAGAGAGTTTGGGCATCAAGGCCTGGTGGTTTATGTAAAGAAAAAAGTTTATTAGTTTGGGATATGTTTAGGTCACATCAAGTGAACTCTGTTGTAAAAGGTGTTCGAGATACAAACACGGATATAGCTGTTATTCCCGGTGGTTTGACTAGCGTTTGTCAACCTCTCGATGTCTCGATTAATAAGCCTTTTAAAGACAACATCAGGAAGAAGTGGAATGAATGGATGTTGGATGGAGAGAAAGCATTCACGAAAGGAGGGAGGATGAAAGCTCCAGGTTTGCCTCTATTGTGTTCGTGGGTTAAAGAATCGTGGGCAGAAATCGATAAAAATGTGATGATTAAAGCATTTAAAAAATGTGGAATATCAAATGCTATGGATGGAAGTGAAGACGATGTCCTATACGAAGATGCAGGAGATGAAGATGAAATTATCAAAGATCTGGAAGACGACGAATATGATGACTGCCTTGATGACGAAGAATTCAGAGCCTTATTTGATGATACGGACACTGAGAGCAACTTTGGAGGGTTTTAGTTTATTTATTTTATGCATTTTTTACTTTAATAAATTTTTACATACTTGTGTATCCTAAAATAAAAATAATAGTTCAAATACCAAATGTTTCTTTTACCGAGTAAAACAAAAAGTAAAAAATCCTTCGGTATTGTGCCTTAATCAAAGGATTTGGAAATTATAGATGGTTAGTCTAGAACGTTAAACATGTTGTATAAACCAAAATAATGCAAATGGCGCACGATCGCTCTTTTGTATTTTAAAACACAATATTAATATGAGAATACATACAATATGTATGTATTCTCATATTGGATATAGTGAAGTACAAGTAAAGCATAACTTTTTAAAAGATCTACTGTTTTCCTCCGATGGTAACTATCGCAATCTGCCGATTTGGGAAAGCATAGACGGTATGCTAATTTTATACCGCGTGTATGATGCAACCCCTTTAAAATTAGCTTCAAAATTAGGTTTCAAAAGTCGCATGATATGCGAGTATATACGGTATAACGTTTCCTGACTAATTCCCCTCTAAGAAACACTTTCGCGTCTGCTAGAATCTCATCTTCATCTTGCCTTTGCTCTGAGACCCATATCCCATTGTATAGCCTCGCTAGTGACTTGCGCAACTTGGAATCCTTCCGTGTCGTGAAAACTTCTGCTGAGAGCATCAGCAACTATGTTAAATTTGCCCTCTATTTATTTGAGCTTTGCATCAAAATCTCTGATAGTTAAAAACCATCGAGCTCTTTTAGGCGACAAATCGGGTTCATTAAAAAGATCTAATAATGACTTATGGTCTGTAAGAACTTCTACTTTATTCCCCATCAGTAACATTTTAAAATGAACTAAGCTCGACACTATTGCAAAGGCTTCTTTATCTATGGTAGCCATTGATCTCACGTTGCTACCCTTTGTCATGAACTTCCTGCTATAAAAGGCTATGGGATGGAATTTCCCATCAAACTTTTGCATAAGGCAAGCACCTATACCTTCCTGGCTGGCATCGGTCACTAATGTAAAAGGTTTGCTAAAATCTGGAAACTTCAAAACGGGGATTCATTAGCACGTCCTTGAGCTTTTGAAAACTCTCTGCCTGGGGTTCCTTCCATTGAAATTGAATGTCTTCCCGCAATACATCTGTTAGGGGAGCTGCTATATTAGAGAACCCTTTCACAAACCTGAAGAAACCGGCGATACCCAGGAATGACTTAACCTCTTTCTTTCATCTGGGGGTGCGAATATTTGCTATTGCTTTGACTTTATCGTCATTTACTCTAACCTCTTCCTTAGATATGACATGGCATAGATATGTAATTTGCTTTTTCAAGAACGAACACTTGGCTAGCTTAATTTCCAACCCTGCTTATCTAAGCCTCCTAATTACTTCTGTAAGCACTTCCAGGTGTTGCGAGATCGTGTCTGTTGCGACCAATATGTCATCCATATACACAAAAACATTTTTGCCCAATAACCCGTGCAAAACTGTGTTCACCAACCTGGTAAAAGTCATCGAACTGCCCGATAAACCGAAAGGCATTCGCGTAAATTCACAGTGTCCCTTGGGCACTGAAAAAGCGGTATATTCCTTGCTACTTTCACTGAGAGGGACCTGCAAAAAACCCTGTGCCAAATCAATTGAGCTTTAAATATTATGTCCCCCGATTTCAACTAAAAGATCTGGTATGCACGCGACTGGATAGCGGTCAGGGATCGTCTTTTCATTTAAATGTCTAAAATCGACGCATACGCAGACAGAACCGGCCTTCTTAGGCACCACTAACAAGGGAAAGTTGTAAGGAGACACGCTAGGTCTAATGATTCCTTCTTCCTCCCCATCTATTGACCTCACTCTCTACCTGTTCTCTGATTTTGAAAGGTATGTGATATGCAGGAATATAAATAGGTTTTGTGCCACTCTCCAAATTTACCTTATGCTCTAACACATTAGTCAACCCCAATTTGTCACCTTGTAAGGCTACCGTATCCCCAAATTCTGCCAAGAGCTAGCTTACCGCTTCAACATGTTCACTATAATCTGCATTAGCTAAATGTTCTCTAAATATCCGTTTCTTTGATTGCATTTCTGCCTCCGAAAACTCAGGTTTCCCCTCTACGATAGCCACTGAACCAGTATCACGACTCCAATCTTGGAAATCTAATATATATGTATTCTTCTGGTATCTCCTAACTGTATCATTACAGTTTAGTAACTCCAACCACCTGTTTACCAATGCCATGCTAATAGCCCCTCTAAGTCTCTCGCTATTTTCAATAACACACACATCCGTAGGTTTTCTCACTTCCTTCAATTTGACTTTTACCATAGTCTTTGAACCAGGTAATAACACAATATCCTTGGATAAAACACCTCTATATTTGTGGTTAGTATCTCCCCTTTCCACCACCCTATACACATTACCACCCTCAGTATCATCCCCAGCATTGTTAGTATCAGAAATAACATTAATATTAGTATCAACACCCCCATCTAAAATATCATCACCACCTTTGTTATCACCGTGAACTCCGATAGAATCCCTGCAATCATTTCCCATATCACCAATGTGGGTTTTAATATTACCTCTCTCCGTAACACCCTTATCACTACCATTAATATCACCGAGCACATCCCCTTTTTCAATAATCTACATGTCCTCTGTTCTAATCATGTCCTCATAAACAGAAAAACACCAGGTATTCCGACTGTTATCCCATTAACACCCGCATGGATCGATATTCCGACTGTTATCCCATTAACACCCGCATGGATAGAAATCTTGTGTCTCCTACACGCAGGATGACCCAGCAAAAGTCTGTTGCCCAACGCAATTCCTTTCATTACCAAAAATGGTTCTGTTAGTACTCTGTCACCGAGAGTAAACTGTATTTGAACACAACCCAGGGTATTTAATCTATGGGCTTGCACATCACACACCATCTCCATTGAGGGTTGCAAAGGGTAATTGGAAAACATGGATTGATACAAATTATAGTCCATTAAATTTATAGACACTCCTGAGTCTATAAATATCGGGATATCCACATCCCCTACAGTTCCATAAACTATAGGCCTGGGCTCTGGGGCGTCCCCCACAAGATCACAATGGCACGTACCAATCACCTGTACCCTTTTTGTTGATCGGCCTTCCAAAAATTTCGCCGATCCCTTTGCCCTCTGGTTTGACCTGCCTGGGAAGTCCTCTCATTATAACTTCCAGAATTTTGAGGTGTAGGCCTCGCATCTCTCTGTATCTGAGACAGACAAGATTGCCAATAATTATCGGTACTTTTACACGTTCTGCAGTATTTAGCTCTACACAGTTTCTTTGGATGCCCTGGTTTATTGCAGTTGAAACAGCGCAACTGCTGTTGCCTTTGATCGATCGATCTTTTGTTATATTCAACTTTTGCACACAGACAGGGAGGAGAAAATTCTGTCTCTTTGCACCCTATTTCCCGGGCCTGACCCATTACAAATTGTACTATCTACAGTGGGACATTTAGACATATGTTTCTCAATTTGGGTATAAAGTAATTCTTCGTCTGAACTAGGTTCAATCTTTTCATCAAAGCTATTCACTATTGTATCTGGTAAATCATGCAAGAGCAGGGAAAAATAGATCAGTTTATGAATATTCTCAAGTGAGACACTACCTCCTGTAACTCACTTAAATGTTTTCAATTTTCCTACCCAATCTGCCACTGAGTCAAAAAGTTTTGATTTATGTTCTACAAGGCTATTAGTGCCCTTCCTTATTTTATAAAGACCCTTAAGGTCCCTCACCATATCTCTGTGTTCTTTTGAGCCATAAGCTGTTTTCAAAAACGCTTGCAAATCAGTCTAGGTACATTTTGCAAATTGGAAACTCCTGCAACGATGGGAGAAATGGCCTTTATTGAAATCTAGCAAAGCTTTTGCCTCTCTAAACGCCTCTATATCATCCATTATATTCTTTGCTCTTAAATAATTATTCACACCTTCAATAAATATTTTCACTGGCCGAGATAACACACCATCTACAATTCCCCTGAACGGGCTCACGTCCGCACTCACGTTCGTTGTGGTAGTCTTAGCATCCGCCATTTTTCTCTTTTTATGGATGCTCTTATGTTCTATAAGATTCCCCGATCTTAATAACATCAATGTATTTATATACACAAAACCCAATCCAGAAAAATTAATACGTACAAATTTTCCCCCAATAATGGATAACAAAAAACAAACTCATCCCGCGCCCAGCATATCATCCCACGAAAGCAACAAAGAAAAAAAAATAGGGAGGGGATAGAAAAAGAAAAAAAGGTTCAAAACGCTTACTAAACGATCCAACCCAGCAACAACATCCCCTGTCACCCAGACCCACACACACAAATTCTCTCTCTCTCTCTCTCTCTCTCTCTCTCTCTCTCTCTCTTCTCTCTCAGGGCGTGACTCACAACCAAAAACCCTTGTTCACATCATTACAATGTCCGTCAAATTTCGAGAGACATCAAAACAAAACCCCCTTCGAGTAAATTCGCCACAAACAAAAAAGAATAAAAACAAAAAAGAGAAAAGAAGAAAGAAAACTTGAAAATACACACTCATCTTCATATGACTGGAAACTGAATTTGTATATGCATCGCAAATATGCGTAGCCTGTTCGCCACACTCGCGAAACACTAATATGTCAAAAATTGAACTTTTCCCCTTCACGTTTTAAAACACTGTTTTTCATGAATCACTAACTGGCCAACACTGAGAAGCAGAGAGGTACCCGATTAACCCGACGCTACACCCCACCAGAACATTGAATCGGCTAAGTATTCACTCCCAGACCCAAAATGTCAATTGTTACATAGTATTAGTCAAGATAGAGAATCCCGTCTCTAATATCATGGAATAGAGCCCATCTGTAATAAAGATACATAACACAATATTAAGTAAAGAGATACACTTCACACTTCTCTCTGTTCAAAGGCAATATTAACCCTTTAACGCTGAAGGGGTATAATAAAAACCGTCTCCCACATTCTACATGAAATTGCGCACATTTTCATATACAATACCCTATGTTCTGGCTAATTTAAAATGGTGCAAAAATTATGTCAATGTGACAAAATAATTTCTGAGATGTGTCACTGATACTTTTTTGTGCGATAAGAAAGAAATTCGCAAATGCGCGCCTGCGTAATGATTGTAAACAAAACAACGCCTTGATCCATGAGCTCCCAGCATCCCCCAAGGCGTGTGATTCAAAAGTTTTCGCTTGGTAGGCCTATAAGTATTTTTCCTTGAATTTAAAAAAAAAATTTTTATCGACGTACCATACATCCAATCAGCACCCAACAGACAATTTATGTCGACGTTTAATACATCCAATCGGCGTTAAAGGGCTAAGTAAAGAGATACATTTCACACTTCTCTCTTTTCAAAGGCAACTGTTTCTAAGTCATTTAAAATATGTGCCATACCTTTAAGATGGGGTTTTCTCCCGACACCTGGCGTTTGCTCAACCATCTTTCTTCCTATCACAAAGAAAAGTGTCCTTCCCCCAAGTGCCTCGATCAGTCAGACCTGTGACATCCGTACAAATGAATGTTCATACCCACCACACCCCAAACTGCCCCTGGCAACGGTACGGACAGCCTCCAGCTTAAAAATGCATACGCATCAGATTCCTTCATTCAAGGAGGTCGTCTCTACAGCTCACTCTGTCTCCAAGCAAGGGCACACAATATGTAATTCACTAACACATCAATTCATACCTGTAAGATATATATACATATATATATATAGATATATATATATATTATCATATATAATATATATTATATATATATATATATATATATATATATATATATATATATATATATATATATATATATATATATATATAATATATTATATTATATATATATAATTATATATATATATAACGGCGCAAAAAAAAAAAGCGAACGACTCCCTATATATTACTGTAATAAGCGTCAGACTTTTCTTGCGATTTCCGCCCGAGAAGTATATATTTTCCCCAATTTATCGTTTGTCTGGCAGCCTGTATTGTCTCGCTGTTCGGTACCATGAGTTTCTAATGCACTTCAGTGATACTCAAGCTGTCCCAAAGGTCGGCTGTCATTGTATGCGCTCCTGCCCCATTCACGCTTTCGTCACCGCTACATTTGGCGCTCTTGCGCGCTAGCTAATGAATTATGGCTAAAACTTCCTTATCCTTGGTTAAGAAAGCAGAAATTGTGACCCTATGGAAAACTGGCAAGTCAATGTCAGCTATTGCAAGAGAGCTGGGAATCTCTAAAAGCACCGTCTCATTGTGGTGCAACCACTCCAAGACAGGGGACCTTGATTCATCACTGAAGCGGAAGAAAGGCTCAGGGAGGCCACAAAAAACTACAAAAAGAACGGATAACATTTTAAAAAGGATTGTTATGGAACATCCATCAATGCCAGCCAAAATTTTGAAGTCTCAAAACCCTGATCTGCTTAGGAACGTATCTGAACGGACTGTGCAACATCGATTGCAGAAAGACCTTGGTCCCTCCCATGTCGTGTTGCAGCAAAGAGCCACTCCTCACTAAGCCTATGAAAAAAAAAGGATGGCTTTTTGCAGAAAATATTTGAAGTGGACTGAAAAGGATTGGGAAAGGGTAGTTTTTAGCGATGAATTATCTTCCACATTATTTGTAGCGCTGCAAAAAGTAAGGAGGCCCCAAGGATCTAACCGCTATGCATCAAAATACACAGTCAAGACTGTGAAACATCCAGCTT
>NC_087208.1:76363419-76433419 GCF_015104395.2 Macrobrachium nipponense | reverse complement strand
TTCACTTGGGGAATATTTTTTGCCTCACAGTCCAAATTCTTAGACAAGAATACTAGTCACTTTATTTACCTGGTAAGTAGTAAAAGTGTGTGGTTTATGCAATGGTAATTTTAATTATTGTATGTGAAGCAAATGTACTTTATGGAATGAAAGAATTTTTTTTTAATATTCATCACACAGTTGCTTAGAAGTAACGTACAAATTAAAGTTTAAAGAATTCAGAGAAATGTCGTGCCACTTTTATTTTCAACTGATGATAACACTTGATAAAATTCCTCATCCCATCCCTTGTCAGCTTGTATGTAGTTGATTCTTGGCAATGGAAGTGTTTTAACTACAGTAATTATGTGAGGTGAAATGTCTTTAGATTGATACTGGTCATTAATTCCTTTACTTTTAATATTGAATATATTTAGGTATATTATTCATTTGATAGATTGAAACCTGAAAGACTTTAACACTGCTAAATTTTATTTTAAAACTTTTTTTTTTTTTATTTATTAGCTATCATACATTAAGCATTGTTGTTATTTTTTTGGGGGGAATAGACCCTCTCTCAAACATGTCTTGTTGAAAAGGATTGCTGCTTCAGCTCCATTAATTTTATAGAGTTTTTTTCTATTTTCCTTATCAAGGATTTTTCGGTGTTGTTCAAATTGGCAAGCAACATGCCAAAGGGGATTGTCAAATCCTGTAGAATCATTCTGGATATTCTTTATTACTACTTCTATTACAATTTGTTCTCTCTCTCTCTCTCTCTCTCTCTCTCTCTCTCTCTCTCTCTCTCTCTCTCTCTCTCTCTCTCTATGTTAAACTGGCTACTTTATAGAAAACAGAGAGTCGTAATAAATGGTGAAGAATCAGAATGGGCAGATGTAACAAGTGGAGTTCTCCAGGGTTCTGTCCCAGCCCGTCTTTTGTTTTTTATTTACATTGATGACATTGGCGTAGGTTTAACTAGCAGGATAGTCAAATTTGCGGATGACACCAAACTAGGTGTAAATGCAGCAGACCCAGAGCAGTGGAAAGTTTAAGAAATTATCTAATGAAAACAGGAGAGTGGGAAAAAAATGGCAAATGCCTTATAATGTAGATAAGTGTAAAGTGTTACAAATAGGAACAAACAACCCTCATGCCAACTACATGCTGCTTGGGAATGACATAGTGTAGAACAAGAGGAAGATTTCATATAAGGATTGTGTACAGGAATTACTGATTTAGGACAGACAGTATTGCAGATTTAATACTGTTTTACAGTAGTGCCTCAGGATGCGAAATTAATCCATTCCGAAGCGGCCTTCGAAACCTGATTTTTTCGTATCTTGAACTACGTTTTACATGTAAATTGCCTAATTCGTTCCAAGCCCTACAAAAACACAACAATGAAATACAACAATTTGGACCATTCAATACTTAACATAACCTTTATTGTAGTACGTACCTGTAAATAAAGTGTATTAGTGTACATGGTACAAGAAATACTTTACGTACATGTAAGTACATATGTAGTAAAATTTGGGACCTTACCTTTCGAGTGAGGTGATCTCCGAAAGTGGCGACAGAGGAGGAGGACAAATGGCAGAAAACATGCACACTTAACTTTACGAAACACATTAAAAAATGGCAGAAAACATTAACACTAGACTTTATGAAACACATGAACAAATGGCAGAGAACATTAACACTTGATTATCTCCATCTTCGTTCTCCATAGAAAGCATCCTCTTCTTTCAGTGAACTTCAGCAACATTCTTGGGACCCATGGCCAATAACGTAAGTAAGTTCACACACAACACGATAAAGTAACTTACAGTACAACGAAAGCGAATCACTGACACGAATTTACGTTAACAAACGAAATATATGTGAACGAATGAATACCAGTATTTACGATAACACTGCCGCAAAAAATGGTCAAGGAATACCTTTACATAGAGGCATGATGCTGACCAATAGGAGAGCAGGATCTTATGGCAGTGACTAGCATCAGGAACCAATGGGAGAGTGGGAGGATGGTGGCAAGTCTACTCAGTTGGCGGTGCGCGAGTTTTAAAATTGTTCTCGGTGGTCCGGGCGAATCTCGGACTTTACCCTTTTGCAACCTGAATTATTTTCATATACAGAAGCAAAAAATCTTCGTCTTTGCTTTCGTAACTTGGATTTTTCGTAAGTAGGGACTTTCGTATGTTGAGGTTCCTCTGTATTTAAACCAAGATTTTCTCTCAATGTTGCTGCAGCTCGTGTAGCTTTACAACCTTTTGCTGAAAAACAGGGAAAGAGATTTAGATGTGATTTTTATTAATATTTTGTTTTATATTAAAACTGTTTGTTATAACCAGTACATATTTACACATAATCTGTAAGGAAAATTAGATATGAAAAATTAATTTCCATAGAAGGGCCCCAGGGAGACACAGAGCACATGGATCAATGGAGTTGCGCATCTGCATTGGGCCTTTGGTTCACTAATGTGTAATGGTTTATTGGTCTTCTAGGGAAAGCATTTCAGAGCTCTAGTTCATATGGATAAAAGGCCTAATATTATTCCTCCTTTTGGTTTTTATTAGCCTTTTCTAATGTGGCTTCGAAAATTTGTCTCCACTAGGCCAACCCAAGTTTGCTGGCCCTAAGGAGATGCAATAAATCCCCCCCCCCCCCTACACACTATTGCCAGCCTGATCACTCATTTGTCTTAATAGTCTCTGGACATCATTTCTAAGCACCTAACATCTCCATGAAATAAAAAAAAAATACAGAAATGACCACACATGGTATCAACTCAAACAAACATGAAAAATAATGTCTGTAAGTATACATAGCTAAGAAAAATAACAAAAAAGGGTAAAATGGTACATTTTTGTTTTTCAACAAAAAAGATATGGCTATATTATTTTTATATTTTGTATAAATAGAATATGTTCTGGGCTTCATTTTCCAACATGAAATATTCCTAAGGTTCTTAGTTTCAAAGTTATGCCCATTACGTATATCTTTGGTCCTTGGTCCAAGCTTCAGGTGTGTCTGATAAGGAAGATCCAGATACGTACTTTAAAGATTACTCTATTGTCCATCATGGTTCAGCCTGCCATTGGATGTAATTGTTCACTAATGAAATATGCACTGCCATAAAAAAGTAAACCATGTTGGAAAAATATCTTACCTCATTGAGAGCAGTTGTATCAGTACATATAATTTTTAAGTATGATGAATCTATAAATTGACAAAAATTACAAGTTTTTAACCAATTTGTATTTTTCATAACTAACAAACCTGAGGTCTTAACATTAGGATAATACTAGCGCCAATCTGGAAACCGGTAGAGTTAATATAAAACTTGTGTGATCCAGGGACTATTGGCATCTGTACCAGGTCACGGGAGTATTGTAGTTCCCAGAATGCCCTTGGCGTCCCGTGACCTATCAGTTACTCTTCTAACCCAGTTTAGACTGATCAGTATAGAGGGGTTGTTCGAAGTGGGCCTTATATGTTAAGACCTCAGGTTTGTTAGTTATGAAAAATACAGATTCGTTAAAAATTTGTCATTTTTTCATAAACGAAACAAACCTTCGGTCTCAACATTAGGATAGACTTACTTATTGGTGGGAGGTAAGTCTTTATAACCAAGTGGGAGTTTGCCACCTTTATCCATTTCTGAATAGATGAATTCTAAGACAAAGATATATGAGAATCTATTGGTTTCCCTCTCTGGGTGTTTTTTACAATGCCATAGGTTATTGCATTATGGAAGGTGGAGAGCTATCCATTCTCATAAGCAACCCCAGTCCCTGTACATGGACCTATTAATACCACACTCCCTTCCTATTATTAAGAGGAGTGTGTTGCTACTGAAAAGGGAGACCAGTCATCTCATCTCATTCTACTTTCATTCCTTCGTCTTAGACTAGACACTAACTGACCAGCCAGGGGTACTGGGTGAGCTATACCACTTGTTGGGCAGCCACCACTGGACCCAAGGAAAAAGTGTCCAAGGATTTGTGGGCAACATCTTTTAAACAAAAGGAAGTGAAAGTTGTTAGGCGTCAACAAATACCAGCTTCCAAAATCCTCTCCACAGACATATTTTTCTTGAATGCCAAAGAAGTGCTCAAGCCCCTGATATCATGACCTCTAGCTCTCTCCAGGCTATTTGACCCTCTGTCTCCTGTCATGTATGCATTCCTGATTGTTTCTCTCAACCAAAACGATATTGTGTTCCTGGACACTTCTTGTTCCGTCCTGTACTCACAAAAAGCCTTCGGCATCCCGGCCTGAGATGCCGTGTTCTTCTGAAGTACGCTCTTAGTACTCTGACAGGGCATAGCATTTCTTCAGGATCATTGTCCACAAATTCTCCCAGAGAAGGTATGGAAAAGAAGTCGAATCTGCCATCCACTACTGATGGGTTTTGAGTTTTGGCTACGAATTCTGGGACAGACTCGAAAACCATAGACTTCGAACCTCTCGAATGCTGTACCACATATGACAAACCATGCAGCTCCCCCACCCTTTTGGTTGAGGCTAGAGCCAATAGGAAGACTGCCTTCAGGGTCGAGCTTCTATCTGTGGACTGTCGCAATGGCTCATATGGGGGTTTTGTAAGGCTGCTCAGTACCATGGTCAAATCCCAATCTGGGACTTTTAGTTCCTTCGGGGAACAGGACTGCTCAAAATTCTTCATTAACATAGCCATTTCCCTTGAAGAAGAAATGTCCATGCCTTCCATATGCAGAACTGAAGCTAGAGCAGCCCTGTATCCCTTTACCACAGATACAGACATATGTCTTTCTGTTCTGAGATATATCAGAAAGTCCGCTAACTGTTGAGTACTGGTTCTGAGTGGAGACAAGTTCCCTCTATGACACCAATCACAGTAAACAGACCATTTTCCTTGGTACACAGCTGCCGATGACCTGATATTTCCTGCCATCTGTGTTGCTGCTTTGTGAGAAAAGCCTCTTGCTCGTAGGAGAAACTTGACAGTCTCCGCCTGTGAAGTGATAAGTACTGCACCGACTGGTGGTACCTCTCCACGTGTGGTTGGCATAGTAGGTTGTTCCATAGAGGTAACTCTCTCGGCACATCTATTAGAAGTTCCAACAGGTCAGGAAACCATTCTGCCTTCGGCCACAATAGGGCTACCAGAGTCATCTTGAGGTTCTGAGACAGCATCACCTTGTTCAGAACCTGACGGGTTAGGCAAAATGGAGGAAATGCGTACACGTACAGATTGTCCTGTGGATGTTGTAGCATATCTTCTGCTAATGGTTCTGCGTCCGGGACTACTGAACAATACGCTTCCAACTTTTTTGTTGTACCTGGTTGAGAATAGGTCTATGATTGGCCTTTCCCACAAGAACATTCTGTCTACCACTTCCTGGTGCAAGGACCACTCTGTTCCTAGAATCTGGTCCCTGTGGCTCAGTTTGTGGGCAACTATGTTTCTTTTTCCTGGAATATATAGTGCCATTCTGCTCGGTGAGATGTACCTGTGCACAGTCTGATTAATCAACCAATATCACGCATTTAATATACGACTAGAAAACGAATTATATCTAGAAGTGTTCGTGGATTGTCGGCGATAAGATTATTGTGAAAATAGTAGGATAAAGGGGCTACTAAGTTAGTTTATCGAGTGAAGTATTGTAAATCACATCAAGATGGCAGTAAGCTCAGATTGTGGGAGGAGATGGCGAAATCTTGCTCTTCTTGCAGAAATGCGATATGATGAGTTAGCAGGAAGGGAACTGGCATTTCTCATCTATGAGATCAATAACAGCCCTAATCAAAAAGATACAAAGCATTCATAGATATATTGGAAGGATACGATCCTTCAAACTGGAATAAATCATCAGAAAACATCATGAAAATAATTGAAGGAGTTCCAAATAACATTTAAGTGGTCAAGAGACTTATAAAGAAAATTTACATCAATCGACATATTCTGACAAAGAATATGAAAAAGTGAACATTGTGAATATACTAATTGATGCAATAGGAAAAAGAATGCCAAAAGCATACAAACTGTGTAAGGTGTGGTATAGCATAGTCAATCCACAAAACCTGATCAGAAAATGTTCTGCATGCAACATTACGACGCATCCGCAATGTGCTGAGTCATGCAAAATACAAGTAAGGATACCAGAGTATTTTGCTCAACATGTCTCTCATGGATAGACAATGTTATTAAATCAAGACTTAATGTGCAAATAGTAGATGAAGAAGAAGAGGAAAACGGAAGAGAAGAAAACAAAACTGAAATGACAGAAAAAAAATAATGAAAACAAAGTGCAAGACAAGAGTATGGATACAGAGATACTCATAGATACTACATATGAGGCAATCAAGCAGCATACATACAAAGAAATAAACTATGACATGACAACACAAAATAAAATCCCAAAGAGGCTTTACCCAGATCTGCATACTGATGGGAAAGAGATAGAAAAAATAGAAAAGAAAGACAAAGTCTGAACCCTTTTGAAAAGAGGGAATTGCAGATTTGGAGAAAGAGTTACTACAAACATCCCAAGGTATGTCACAACTATGAAATATATGGTAAATGTGCATACCTAGATGGCTATGAGGATATGCAAAAACTTAAAAGAAGGAAAAGGATGTAAGCTAAAAAAAAAAGAATTTAAATATATGCACCCTGTAGCCATGAATCAAAATTAATTAAATAATAAAATCCAAAATAGAAAAGAAACAAATAAAGAGAGGAACAAAGAACATGAGGTGAAGGAGAAAAACCATCACTGCGATATGGAGTGTCAACAAAGAATTCCCAAGCATCAGCTCCAAGATACAGCTCAAGAGATAAATACTGTTTATACAATGCTAGGGGATGGTGCAGATACAGAGAAAATTGCAGATTCAAACACAAAAAGAATAATTATGATTAAGGAAGATCAAATATATTTGAAAAGTTGGAATTTTTAATGTCAGAATTTCTGGAAATGAAGGAAAGAACAACATACCAGAACAGGAAAGAGACATGGAAAAATCCTTATTATTACCTTTATTAAATGAAGGAGATAACACGCAAACCATCATAGTGATGAATGCGCAGGGTTTAGTTACGAGTAACTCAAAAAGAAAAATAGAGTTCTTAGAAAAACTAACCTAAATTGAAAAGAAAAAGGGGAAACCGCGATATATGGGAAAGACATAAAACAAGGAAAAATATATGAGAAATATAGTAACTCAGAATGTGAACTAACAGTAGTAGAATTTGAATCTGAAAAATTAATGAACATAGTAATATATAGACCCCCTAATACTAAAGAGTTTGACACAATATTAGAAAAATTGGATGATATATGTAGAAATCACAAGGACTGGACTATTCTCCTATCCAGAGACTTTAACTTTCCTTTTGTAGATTGGAAAGAACGAATTGGAGATTGTGGTTGTATTTATACATTTAAAAAAAGAGAGTAATAGTAGTGCAGATGATGAGAGGCAATTCGAAAAGCTATTAGATATGCTACTAGATTACAACATTCAACAAATAAATCACCTGCCAACAAGAAAGGAAAATACTTTACACCTAGTATTTGTGAACGAGGTGAATTATGTTAAAGAAATAATAGTTTATAATGTGAGTATTTCAGACCATAATCACATAGAATTAACAGTCCATTCCAAAGCAAGTGAAAACAGATAAGCAAGAGATGAAAAAGTGGGAAGGATATGGAAAATACAATTTCTATAGTAAAAATATAAAATGGTCAGAAATAAGTGAAGAATTAAACAAAGATTAGGATAACGTTTCATAAGTGATGATATACAGGTAAATACGGAGATTTTATATAAAATATTAGAGCAAATAGTGGATAAATATATACCGAAGAAGAAAAGTAAACATCAGTCATGCATACCAAGAGACAAAAGGATCTTGTTCCAGAAAATCAGAAAGTGGAAAAAAGGTCTTGCAAAAGAAAAAAATGCATGGGAAGTGATGGAACTAAAAAGTAGGATAGAAAATGCAGAACAAAAGATTATACAATCAAAAGAAAATGAAAAACAGGACTTGGAAGAAAAAATCCTAGTAAATTTTAAACAAAACCCCAAACTATTGTACTCGTATACGAAAAAGATGAATAAAAGAAGAATAGAAATAGCCCCTCTAAGAATTGAAGGGAGATTAACGAATGAAAAAAAGGAAATATGCAACATATTGGCAAAAAGATATGAGAGAGAATTTACACCTAGAATTGATAATGAAGATAATGATACAGAAATAAGGGATGAAAATAGTGAATATTTATCATAGATATTAATGAAGCTGATATTGTGCAGACTATTAATGAAATTAAAAATGGAGCTGCAGCTGGGCCTGATGGTGTCCCTGGTATTTTGTTAAAGGAAGTAGTTCATTCTATCGCAAAGCCCCATGTAATATTACTAAGACAAAGTGTAGATACAGGCAAGATTTATGATGAGCACAAATTAGCATATATTACCCCCACTTTCAAAAGTGGATCAAGACTAGAGGCAAGTAATTATAGGCCTGTGAGTCTAACATCACATATTATGAAAGTGTATGAAAGGGTAATGAAGAAAAATATTATGAAACATTAAATAAAAAATAATTTGTTTAATATAGGACAACATGGTTTTGTACCCAGAAAAAGTACACAAACCCAACTGTTAATCCACCGTGAGAACATATATAAAAATATGAAAAACGGAAATGAAACAGATGTGGTTTATCTAGATTTTGCAAAAGCTTTTGACAAGGTAGATCATAATATATTAGTGAAGAAAATTAGAAAACATAATATAGTGGACAAAGTAAGAAGATGCTTAAAAGAATTTTTACAAAACAGAAAACAGATAGTTATTGCAAACGATGAGACATTGAATGAAGCTAAGGTAATATCCGGTGTGCCACAAGGTATGGTGTTAGCTGCATTACTGTTTGGTATTATGATTGCAGACATAGACAGTAATGTTAAGGAATCGTTAGTGAGTAGTTTCGCCGATGACACAAGAATAAGTAGAGAAATTACTTGTGAAGAAGATAGGAACTTGCTACAAAGAGACCTTAACAAAGTATATGATTGGGCAGAGGTAAATAGGATGGTATTTAACTCTGATAAATTTGAATCAATAAATTATGGAGATAGAGAAGGAAAGCTATATGCATATAGGGGACCTAATAACGAGACAATCACAAATAAGGAAGCAGTTAAAGACCTTGGTGTGATGTTGAATAGGAATATGTTATGCACTGATCAAATAGCAATTCTATAGGCAAAATGTAAAGCAAAAGTGGGGATGTTACGGCACTTCAATACAAGAAAAGCTGAACACATGATTATGCTTTATAAAATGTATGTTCGTAGTCCACTTGAATATTGCAATATGATATGGTACCCACACTACCAAAAGGATATTGCACAAATAAAGAGTGTACAAAGGTCCTTTACAGCTAGAATAGAAGAAGCTAAGGATCTTGACTACTGGGAAAGACTACAGTTTTTAAAATTATAATCTAGAAAGAAGAGAACGCTACATGATAATTCAGACACGGAAACAGATAGAAGGAATTGCCGAAAAATCATGGAGCTAAAAATATCAGAAAGAGCAAGCAGAGGTAGATTAATAGTGCCCAAAACTATACCAGGAAAAATAAGGAAAGCTCACAGGACATTAATCCACTACGCACCAGCATCAACAATGCAGCGTCTATTCAGTACGTTGCCAGCTCATCTGAGGAATATATCAGGAGTGAGCATAGATGTGTTTAAGAATAAGCTCGACAAATATCTAAGCTGCATCCTAGACTGGAAGATGCAAAATATACCAGAAGATGCACTAGCAACTCTCTGGTAGACATTAGAGGTGCCTCACACTGAGGGACCTGAGGCAACCCAAACAAGATGTAAGGTCTATACAGCCCACTGGTGAAGTTGAACTGTCATCAGGTGTAACTGGCGAGATACTAGGCCTTCTTGCTTGTATACATAAGCTACTATTGTGGTGGTGTCTGACATCAATACCACTGATTACCCCTTCACCCTCTCCCGAAATTCCTGTAGTGCCAGAAAGGCTGTTTTTAACTCCAGCATGTTTATATGGAGTTCTCTGTCCTTGCGATTCCACTTCCCTGAAATCATCAGCTCCTCCATGTGCGCACCCCAACCTTCAAGTAAGGCATCTGAGAACAGCAGGAGACTGGAGAGGGTTGCTTAATGGGAACTCCCACTGTCAGATTGTTGTCCTGCACCCACCACAGTAGGTCTTTCCTCACCTCTGTCGACAAGGGAATTTGCTCGTATGGGTGATCTACCGTTGGCGGCCAAAACTCCTTCATCCTCCATTATAATTATCGAAGGTGTAGTCTCCCGTGTGGCACCAGCTTTTCCAAGGAACTTAGAATTCCCAGGACTACTTGCCACTGGTTTGCTGGCTGTGTTTATCTTCCCAGAAAGGCATTCACCACTTGTCTGCATTTCTCTACCCTATGGTCTGCTGGGAACACTTTGGCTTTTACTGTGTCTATAATCATACCCATATACACCAGCCTCTGACTGGGATCCAACTTTGACTTCTCCTGATTTATCACAATGCCTAGGCTGTAATTTTTCTCTGGACTTTGCTATCACCAGCCAGTCATACTAGGTATGTTATTAGCCTGATCCCGAGCATGCGCCCATGTCGACACGTGAGTGAATACCCTTGTAAAAACTTGGGGAGATGTTGTCAATCCAAAGCACAAGACTCTGAATTGGAAAACTTTCTCTGCAAGACTGAAGCATAGAAATTTCCTGGAAGACTGATGGACTGGGAACTGAAAGTATGCGTCCTTCGAGTCTATTGTTAGCTTAAAGTCCTTGTCTCTGACTGCTGCTAGAACTCTCTTTGGGGTCTCCATTCTGAATCTGGTTTTCCTTATAAACAGATTCAATGTTGACAGACCTATAACTGTCCTCCAATCTCCATTGGCTTTGGGGACAAGGAAAATACGGCTGTAAAACCCCCTTAATGGAAGCGATACTTGTTCTACAGCTCCCTTCTTCATCATTTTCACTTCCTCTTGCAGAATAAGAGATTTCTGAGACTCCTGAGCACAGGAGAGGTGTGGTAATGGTTGTTCTGTCAGGGGTGGGGTCACGTCAAATGGAATCAGATACCTGACTCTCAGAACATCTGCCACCCCCTCCAATGATTTGCCAGGCATCCCCTCACTGGTGACTGGTGAGAGGTGCCCATCCTGTCGTCTCGAACCTCTCCCCTGCCCTTAATACCCCTTCCTCTGTTGGGTCTATTGTGAAAGGGCCGATGAGCTAACTTCTTCTTTAGGGAAGAGGGTCTTGTTGACCTATTAGCCGATGAGCTAACTTCTTCTTTAGGGAAGAGGGTCTTGTTGACCTATTAGAGGTGTTATGTCTCACTGGTCTCTTTTGAGGTAATTGTTGATGTTGCCTTACCTTATTAGAATTAGCCTGGCTTCCAGATGTTTTCCTAACTCCCTGCTGGGCTAATGTGTCATTTGTATCCATTCTTCTATCAATAGCAGCTTCCAGTATACCCTTTGGCAACAGCAATTGCAACTCTAGGATATCCCCATTCTGCATTGCTAATGGGGAATCCAAATCAATAGTGCGGCATAATCTAGCCAATGCTGCATCTCGCCTCATCAACAGGATATTAGCCCATACATTGGCACTCAAATTCGTCAAGTACGCAATTGCTTTCAAGCACGATTGGAGCAATCTGAAAAACATTGTCTCATCCACTAATTTCCTTGTTGATTCTGAGGATGCAATTTTTGCTACTGCTGTTGACCAAAGGTCTAACCAAGAAGCAGCCTGAAAGATAGAAGAAGCTGTTGCTTCTAATGTAGCAGCCTCTTGACAAGTCATTGATGGGCATTCCATCTTAACTTGATCCAAGGTTAATCCAGGTTTTAACCTTACCACATCTGGGTTGATTTGTCTTGATAGCAAAGGAACCATAGGTGTTGCATAATATTTCCTATGTTTCAGCAATGGGGGGGGGGTGGGGGGGGGGGGGGGGGGGATGAACTTAAATGATTTATTTGATCTTAACAGAATTATCCCTTCCAGCAATCCGTGCATTGACAAGCGACTCCACATGACTTGAGCAAGGTAATTCATATGACACCTTCGTATCCTTTTTCAGTCCAAATATCATGTCTATTCCTGGAGGAAGTATACTTACAGGTGTCTCCAGTCTCCTCAAAAGGTTATTGAATTGTCAAATCAAATCAACCACCTCTGCATATGAAGCCAGAAACTCTGGTTTTTCCCTTTCTCCGATTCCAATGAATTGTGTTCGGCCACAGGAGAAGCTAGTTCACTCCTATCCTCTTGACAAACGTTTGGGTGGCTGTTCGGACGCCTGTAAATGACATCGGTCGTTATCGTTAACTTTACTAGCCACTGCCTTCTTCACTTTGTTGCTGACAGGGATGTGACAGTCCTGGCTCGAAGACGAAGACTTTAATCTTCTCCTCTTGGCACGAGTATCAGTCACGAAGTCCCTTATCCTCCAACACTTGACTGGTACACGCAGTGACGTCATCAAATTTTGCGATGACGTCGAACTAGAGGAAGAAGACGAAGAAGACAATTCACGTCTTTTCTTTTTGTCTTTCTTATCTATTTTGTCCTCTAGAGCTTGTAATTTCTTCGTGACTGTGTACCAATGAGTCTGATAGCGTATTTGTCTCCGGAGGCAATGAAGTAGTGAGTCATGGAGTCAGCCATGCCCATGTGTGACGTCGGTCATGACATCACCACGATTGTAGGGAGATTGAGCGGTTACTGCTAGTATCCCTGTGTGCTACAAAACTGTTTCCAAAGTTCTGCATCGCTGGAAACTTCAATGTTGCTGTCGGTACCGTAGCATTTGCTCCCATAAATTGCAAGCCAGGTGGATGCAGAACATTCATAATCGGTGGGCCCGGATGGAAGCATGACGCCTACAGCGTAGTGTGATGGCAACCCTTCCAAGGTTGGTATGCCTGGTAGGCTTAACGCCAACCAAATTCCTTCTATCCTCTGCGCATTGGGGACTAAAATCTGGGACAAAGATGGCGATGTTTCCTCTTCCGATAACAAATCATTAGAAGAAACTGAAGGGGTATGGGAAACATCAAAGGCCGGTGGCGTGTGAAACATATGGAGCAGTCTGATGTATCGCCAATGCAAAAGAAGCTGAAGACGCTTGGTCATCCAAAGATGGCGGCATCTGCTTTTTTGTACTGGCCTTTCCTATAAAACTTCATCCATTGTTCCACCGACAAACTGAACAAGGATTAGCAATAGTACATACGTTTTCTCTGCACCTACTACACGTTGGATGAGGATCCATAGATACCGATGTTAAAAATCTTGAACAAGGAAAACTACTCACTCCAGGACATTTCCTTTGTCTCTTGCGAGATCCCGAAGAAATTTCCCTTGGTGAAGCAAAATTCTCCATATCTCACAACATACACACACACCCAACAGATCACACCCACACAGATCACCCAGAAAGAGAAAATAGGAAAATATGAATTAAACGGGCAAACTAAACCTGCTTTAAACAGATAGAAAGTAATCACAAGTATTTTTTATTAATTCTACCGGTTTCCAGCTTGGCGCTAGTATTATCCTAATGTTAAGACCGAAGGTTTGTTTCGTATATGAACAAACTAATGTTGACTACCATTTTGATGAACTTTAAATTTAACAGAGTAACTTGGAAAGTTGCCCTAGTCTTTGTCATGCATATTTTAATGTTTATATAGAACATTATTCTTCAGTGTCTTTAAACTTAGAATAGCTGATGTAGAAATCAACCTGTTGATAAATTGATGTAAGCTTAAGTGCCAGCTATAGTATATTTCTCCACAAACACATTACTCATGAATGGCATATGTTGTAAATTCATGTTCTTTGTATGTCCCAGACACTAGTTTTTTATTCTTACACACACAAATAAGTAGAATAGCAGTAGAAGTAATGCACATTTGCTGATAGATCCTCAGGTTCACCACAGCATTGTTAACAGCTTAGCAGAATTCCTAAATTATTTTCCTTTCCTATTTTTCGTTATTGTTCTGTTTGTGTCATCTTTTCCACTTAAGTTGATCATCTTATGAATTTTTTGCATTAATCAGTAGTTGATTTTAAGTCACTCTCCTTGAGTAGCAGCTTCCTGTTTTAAGTTCCTTGTTTAACTAATTATCTTTTGTTTTTTTTCTGCGAACAGTGCAGTTTATGTGGCAGATAACAATAGTTTAAAGATGTAGAGGTTACTAATGATCAGCAGGGGTAAGGGACAGGGCAATGCTTAACTACTGAACATGAAATCAGCACCCAAGTCCCCTTCCACTGAAATGAGACCTTGGGGAGCAAGGCAGTGGTGGCTGATGCCTTATGTGTGTAGACCTTTGCAACCATAAGTTTATATTTTCAGCCTGCTTGTGGACTAGGTGTGGGTTTTGTGGAACTTGAAAGATTGGTCGATCACTTTCAGAAGTTTCTGTAGCTACTATCCTTGCCTCCTAACTAGGATTTGTACTTGGTTTTGAGATGCCCTACCAAGTCACCATACAAACCCTTGAAAAATATATGAGTGGTTAGTCGCATAGTATAGTCTTCTGGCCATTGCATCTCAGGAGTTGGTCAGGTAAATTCATATTTAATCTGGAAGTCATGTAAACCAAGGATTTTGGTTCCACTGCTGCTGACTTAATAGCAAAGACTGAAGCCTCAGATAGCTAGGACCATTCCACAGTAATCACCACCTTTGCTTTGCATGCCTGCTACTCATAATAATGAAGAGGACAAGAGTGAATTTCTTCACCAGAAATACACATCTCTGACACCTCAATGGAATGCCCGAGAATTGAACTCGCGATCACTGAGGTAACAGGCCAAGACCAAACCGACCACGCCACTTTTTTTAAATGTAAACTAGATTTAAATTATATATAAAGTGCAGGGACCAGGAGGTGCCACCAGTATTTTCTTGTACATGTACTCTGGGAATGGTAATAGCAATAGGGCAAGTTGTTGCCATAGACAGTGACTTACAGGATTTCTTCCATACTCTCCCTTTTCCCCTCATTTAGAATTCCAAGGTTACCAGTGATTTTCCCTAACATATATGTCCTCTCCTTAGTTAACATGCTCACATTATTTGCATATTTTTTTATTCTCACAGGTGGCCCCCCTCTTGTTTGACCCCTCATCCTGACCAGAGAGTTAAGTCCTTTACTCGAGTCCCATTAGATCTATTTATGGATCATGTAGATAACACATTAGAGCATATGTACCTTGAACCTCACTTCTAAAAATGACAATCCAGATTATATACGAGTACTAAGGGGTTTATGTTGAAACAAAGCATGCTTTTTTTCAGAATAAAAGTAGAGTTCTTCCGTGCAAAACTATGCTAATGTAACATGTCCTTCCAGCTGGCACCAGTGACATTACAACGAAGATTTCAAACCACTCAAAAAGTAGGGAGTTAGTTACTACAAATCTATGTGATGCATATATGGTACTACTACTATAGCTTCTCTCTGACAGTAGTGTGTGTTTGGAGTGGAAGATATTTAAACACCATGAATGTGGGTTGTACAGTGTATAAATGATGGTTTGCATGGCAAAAATCAGTAATGTTTTATGGAATTTGCAATTTTTGTTTGAATAGGTATCACAAGAAATGGGAGTTGCCGAGAAGGACCCTCACTATGTTAACCCTTATTCAAAAGAAAACGCTCGCGTTAGTGGTGAATGGTCACGAAGAAAGGATGGTAATTCCCAAGAGAAGAAGAAACAACGAAAAACATTCAAGAAAGGTCCACAGCTGTCGAGAAGTTATGGTGATCTATAGTGAATAAAATCAATAAATATAACTTTTTAATGTAACGTGAAACCCAGTCTCCCTGATATGCAAAAAGTTGAGACTTGCATTAGTGACAGTATATTGAAGTTTGAACCTTATCAGTAAGCAATGCTAGGGAATTAAAGTGTGCGCTTAGCTTTTTAAATTGGTGGTGAATGCAGTAAGTGGTTTATTCTTTAGTGGCAGGGTCATTTCCTCAACTCTTTCTACTAGTTCCATGCCCAGCCCAGAACTGAAAATGCTCAATTTTGTGCAGCTTTGGGTTTGAAAGAAATCACCAGTTACATTTTGGGGAAATGATTTCCAAAATATAAGTATAGTAACACTTATTAATTTCTTTGAAGTCGAATACCATCACTGAAGTTTCTGTGGATATCATTCTTGGAATTAGCGTGAGTGAAATCAATTTGAAAACATGGGGTAATTAAAGCAGCTTTTAAAACTATCCAATAGACAAGTTTTAACAAGCTCTTTTGTGCCTTAGATGAAGACAATATTAATTCCTGCCTCATTTTGATGCTTATTACTGCCATGTAAGTGGAAAACTTCATGAAATAAAATCAGCATTTTTTAGTAGTAGTTTTTTACCTCTATACATTTCAACAGAATAGTCATAAGGATCTAAAATTTTAGGCTCATTTGTAAGTGGTAAATTCTTTACTTATTTCTTCAGTGGGATTGACAGTTTTTAATAATTAAATAAGTTACCATTTACTATAATATTCTGGTTTTGAGGATTAGAATTTTTTTTGTTTTCCACTGAGAATTTTTTTGTTTTCCACTCCATATTTTATATTTTATTTTATCAAACGGTTTCACTGTAGTAATGGTTGTAGCTACAAAGAAGTACAGAAAATGAAGACTGTGAGTGCTACTGTTTGCAAATGGCCTAGTGTTAACAGCAGACTAAAAGATGAAAGTTTGGAATGAAGAAGAGAAGAATGAACTCATTGGATTTCATCGTAAGTTCATTGGAACAATAAAGAAAAATGGCATGTGGTTGTGTGTGAAGCTTTCTCGTTTTCTTCCCCACACAGAAATAAGTCTCACCTTCACTTATGCGGACGTTGTCCTCTCTCTCACGTTTTGTGTTCCTGTGGAAAATGATCATTGCCCATCTTCTCAGAAGTCTCTTATTTATGTCTCTTCAATCTGTTGGATTTCACCATAAGGATGACAAGGCTCCGGTCAAGTAGTCAAAGGTGGTGGTCCCTCAGGTTAGGAGTCTGGCTGCTTCGAGGCCTTCAAGATGTTGTTCTCCTTGTTTCAAGTCTTGTTCACCTGCTAGGTCCAGAATTTCCTCGCCTGTTGCTCACATCCATGCATGTGTTTCAATTGATGGCCTTGATGAGGTTGACGAAAGTGTCCCTCATGGCAGAAATGCTTCGGTGCCTATTCGTGGTTGAAAGAAAGTTCAATTTTCTCCAGTTTCCAAGAAACCAGTGTTCCTTGTCTCATTCTCCTAGGAGGTCCAGTGTTCATCATTTGCCTTCCAAAGTCAGTGGTCGTGACTCACCAAGGCGGAGGCATCATGCTTCTGCTTCTTTTTCTCCCAGATGGTGTCATGTACATCGGTCATCGTTGCGCATCCGCATATGTGATTCTTAGTCTGAGGCAGACACACATAAGTATTCCTTCATTCGTGGACGTTATTCTTTAAGGGGAAGAGATGATGTTTGTCCTTCAAAGAGGAGTTCTCCAGTGGCCAGATAAAGTGATATGGATCTTTCTCTTCCTTCTACTTCAGAAATTCGAATTTTTAACTTTGATGCAGAATACTGAGGATTGGGAGAGTCAGTTTTCTTTCTTCCTAGAATGAGGTTATTGCTCTCATTCATCAATACAATAATTTGTTCCTACAAGTTATAGAAACCCTCGGTCCTTTACATTAGGTATTGCTTTCAGTGTAGACTGGAAATTGGTCGTTGAAGATTAACAAGGTAGTAACTGCTAGTCCAGTAGACGGGAGTCTCGCCTGACTGGACATAAACATTCCACTTTGCTTTTAGCCGCTGTGGTGAACAGACGTGCTTTCGCTCTCTGCCCCACTATTGTCGTTCGGAGATTTTTTTCCTTACCAGCATGAGATTTTTTCCTTATTTAGTCAATATGTGATTTGCTCTTTGTTTCTTATTATTTTAATAAAACGTGCAACCCCAAGAGTTGCATAATCCCAAACGCCCATTTTCTCAGAGCATTTATCCTGGACTGGGGTTAGAAAAAAGTGAGGCAGTTTCTGCTCTCGAGTGGAAATAGATCCTCACGCCCTTTGCATGAAGTGCCAAGGGCGTGAGTGTGATGTGAATAACACTTGTGGTACTTATGTCCCCTGGTCGGCAGAGCAGTGGGGAAAGTATGAGGGGAGGAAGTGATTTCGGGGGGACAATACTTCCAAGGAGGGTTATCCACCCAGATGACTCCATTGGTGGTCGATCCTTCATTGTACTTTCTCCCTCCTCGTAAGCTTCCTCGACTTGCTGTTTCCCCTTCGGGGAGGAATTTCTCCCTCTGCTTCTTCAGTTGGTTTGTCAGGTGTAGAAGAAGGGGGAGGAGGGCTGCCAACTCAGAGTTGTATTGGGGGGGGCTCTGCTCGCTCCAAGGGGGATCTTTCTCCCTCGAGGCGAGCAGGTGTGGCAGCCTCTGCGGTTGTGGATTTGCAGCATGCTTGGTTGAAGCTGGGGCTACCTGGTATCCCTTCATTCCAGGGGCTGATGGCTCAATTTTCGTCTGCCCCTGATGCATGGTTCTGCAGCGGGAACGACAACCACTCTGTCTGTACCTGAGTGTGTGGCACCCCCACATTTAGTGTAAATGCAACATGTGACCACAGTGATACCTCCAGTGGCACCTTGGATGAGGGATCTGACCACTGTTCTGAGGAAGCTGGCAAAGATGTCCAAGAAGAAACACAAGGTGTCATCTTCCTCATCATCTCCTGCCTCCTCCCCTTCTCTTCCAAGGCTCCCCTGCCAAGAAAGAAGGGGTTCTCCCCCCCCCCACACATACATACACAGAAGTCTCGATGTGAGACTTTTAAGGGTATGTCTCCCCATTCTGGGAAGACAGGTGTGTCTTCTGCTGGTCCTCCTCCTCCTTTGAGAATGGGAATCGTCTCGTCGCCCCCAGTGGTGCGTGTCGGGGACCGTAGGAGTTCAAGCTTTGGCTCGTACCTCCACACCTAGTCCTAGAGGTTCTGCCTCTAGGACTAGTACTGTCTTGGGTTCTTGTTCGCGAGTTTCCCCGAGCGCACACAAGTCTATCGACGAGCATGCAGCTAGAGTCGGTGATGCCAAGTCCGCTCAGCATCACGACTCGTGCATGGTGCGGAATGAAGGGGTGAGTCGCTCAGGTGACTCACACCTTGCCAGTGATCGCTCACGTGGCGATTACTCGGTCCCCCTGGTTGACATGACGGTCTCGTGAGATCGTACACTCAGTGAGACCGGTAGGAAGTCCCGTTAATCCTCTCGAGGTTTCACCTCTTTGAGGACTGGGACACGTCGTGAGGACAGTGCTCACTCTTATCAGTCAAGTGGATGCTACTCCCAACTAGGTCCACAGTCCGACCAGTCTCTGTGTCAACTAGCGTTTCTCCTGCCGTGCGACAGCTTCATTCCATGCCTTGAGGGAAGCACTTCTCCGGAGCGAGAGCGCTCTTGTAGACCTGCAATTCCCTCACCACAGAGGGTTGGTGACCGATGGTGGCCCACACACAGTTGTTAGTTCTGCTAGCAGGGAGAGCGGTAGCGTCCGATCTTCCTCACCTGTCCCTTCAACTTCCTCGGGATGCACTAGGAGGGGCAAGGCGACCAAGGGGAACCCTGAGGAGGGATCTCCCCAGAGGTCAGCCACGAGAGCTTACATTCCCAGCATGGTTTTGGGACCTGAGAGGTCATATGCTTGAGTGGTTCAGGAAGGTCATAGGGGGTCTGTCAAGGCTCTTCCTTCTGTAGGTAGAGGATCGAGAGAGGAACGCATCCTAGGACTTGACGGTCCTTCCCCTCAGGATGCAGTCACTCCCAAGATTCAGAGGACGTTTAGAGGTCATTGCACCAATTTGTCAGCACAGTGACCTATATGAAGGGTCCACAGTAGCTTTGCCTGACCGCCCTTCGCAGTTGGAGTCATTCTGGGGTCCTACGAAGGAACCCAGGACCTCTATGGGCTTACGTGGTCTTCCTTGTCAGAAGGGGATGTCACAAGAGAAGATAATTCGCTTAGGGCCAACAGATCGGAAAAGCTGCTTCCTCCCCTTGTACCTTGACAGAAGCATTTCTATTTGCCCTTGGACAACCCTTGGCCGACTAAACAAGTAGAGCCGGAGCTAGTTCATCTGACTCCTGGCTTACTGCTACAGCAGCATCTTGCTGAGAACCTTTGGTTTACACATCGCATCCTCCAACTCGGTCCGAGGGAACAGAAATTAAGACTCCAATAGATCCCCATTCCTCAATGCTAGCAAGGACTAAGGGTCAACTGATCTTTCCATCCTGGATAAGGCCACATCTCTTCTAATCAGAAGAAGGTTAACCCATAAATTAACACTGAGGTGAGCCATATACGAAAACACCTTGCCTCCGGACTGCAACAAACTGGTAAGAGAGGATGCCCTCACCAACCCTTCTGGGGACCTGTCAGAAGCTATCTTGGCAATGACCATAGACCAGAAGTCCAGCCAAGGAACCGTCTGCAACATGGAGGCTGCTGTAGATTCCAACACTGAGGCATCCTGTGGAGACCAGGATGGAGCCACCGACCTCACCTGCTCCAAAGTCAATCCTGGCTTCAGATGAATAACATCTGGGTTAAGATGACGCGACATCAAAAAGGCAGTTTGTAGCATAGTACTTCCTATGCCTCATGAGAGGCGGGGGTAGCAGCCTTGGCAGAGCCCCCAGAGCGAAGTGAACCGTCCCAATCTGCAACAGAGGTGTTAACCTTATGCAAGACCAACTGGACGTGCCCCAACAAGGGAGTGTAAGACGACCGAGCCGGAGTCCTACTCTCCAAATTGTTGAATCCACGAATGAGATAGACAACTTCTGAAAAGGAAGACAAAAACTCTCGAGTGTCTCCCTCCTCCTGCTGCGGCAGCGGAGACCGACGATGAGAAGGGTGTGCAGGCTCATCCAAAGCGCCTTCCTTGTTTAAATTAACGGAAGCACCAGCAGCCAAGTTTAAATTAACGGAAGCACCAGCAGCCAAACAGTCCGAAACACTAACTAACCTGTCTGGGCTGGATCCAAGCGCTGACTCCCGCGACAAACCAACTACAACACCAGGGACATCACTACGCACTCTCCCAACAGATGACTCTTTAACATGGCTGCGAACAGGCACAGGCATGGCAGACGTACGAACATGAGTTGGAAAGGAATCCCAAACATTCGAGATTGAATGAGAATCCCTCGGGGTCAAACTCCTGGAAGTACCAAGGAGAGGGGCAGGCAAACACACCTGCTGCACCAACTCTTCACAACCTTCGACCACTTGACAGGCGCCTTGGGGCGATGAATAGGCCCTGGAGAAGAAGTGGGAGCGCCCGCATCATGTGCACGAATAGGGAAGGTTGCAACACGCTCGTGACTCGATGCAGAGGACGAAGCAGTCACTGCAGATCGCGCAGGGGAAGATACACTACACTCCGAAACACCAACACACTCAGGAACATGGGCGTGTTGCTCCTCACTCACAGGCGAAGAAAGGGCAAAGTCCTTAGCCTTCCAACACTTGATACGCCGACGCGGCGGAGATGGGGGAGAAGGAGAGGAAGACAGCACTGGCTCCTTACGCAATCTCTTCGCAGGAGGCGGGAGCGATGCAACACTTGCTTCCAGTCCTCCCAGCCGACATGGCAGCCAACTTATCTTCTAAAACAGTCTAATCTCTTAAGAACCGCGTGGCATAAACTCTTAGACAGATCAGCAAGAGAAGGCTCCGATGACATGGAGAGAAGGCTCAGACGACATGGAAGGGAGATGCAGCAAACTGGATGGCAGAGATGATGTCACGGCAGCAAACAATGACGACAAAGACGAGCGAGGCGGCGCAGTGGAGATGACTGGGAGTGACTTCATCAGTGGAAGTGATGTCATCAGCGGCGACGACGTCTCGGCTTCCCCTCAATTCGAACGGGAAGCAGACGCCACTGGCGGAGGGATACAAAATGACTGACCCCATGATGTCACTAGCGGGGCTGATGCCACGGCTTCCCTCTGACTCTGGCGGAGCAGTACAAAATGGCTGACCTCGGCTATCCACAAAGATGAGGCCAGGAGGAGGAGGGGGGAGGGCCTGGACAGCATGGGGAGGGGGTAGCGAGCATCAATGAAGTGCGTCAGCAAACCCTCCAAGGACGGAGAACCCCATAGCCCAAGCGTCTTCCAAAGCACTGTCATCTTGGACGCCTCCGACTCTGCAATAAAAGACAATGATGAAAAAACCGCCTCCCTCTCGGGAATCAAATTAACTCCCGAAGAAGGGGCGACATTACATAAATCAGCCCGAGGGCCTCACAATACTTCCAACGACGAATCGATGGAAGACAAGGAAGGGGACAAAGGCACATCACTACTATGGGGTGTGATCACAGCAGGAGACAAAGTATCGGGAAGAGAAGAAAAGCCCTCCCATGAAGGAAGAGTAGAAACCCTACGATGTTCCCTCGCTATAAAATAACTTCCACAGCTCTTAAGGCCACGCACGGCATTCTGTGCACGGATTCGTTATTGTACAAACATTAGAGCAACACCTACTAGTGATGTGGGGGTCAGTTGCACCCGAAGCCAAAAAACGAGAACACGGAAAACCTGGAGTTCCAGGGCACTCACGTTGACGAGGCCGAAAAGGAGCAGAAGCCATAAAAAGAGCACACACACACTAAAACACAATCAAAATGGGGAATGAACCAGGTAAAGGCCGAGAGAGGTCAACCACAACTCTCGCCCAGGCGGTTAAGAAAAGACTGATGCGGTGGCGTAGATGCGTGGTCCTTGACCACTCTTCACCCAAAATACGCACGCTTTGCCAATCTCGCAAGATTCCTTGCTTTCATCTGTGATTTAACAGGATCCAGCTAGGCGCTAGAAATGATCCTATTATTAAGACCGATGGTTTGTTCGCGTATGAACAACCTTTGGTTTACGCAACAAGAGGCAGTAGGCTTGTTAGCTACCGCTATGGCAGCCTTACAAGCAGTCTCCTGGCTGGATCTGTGTCATGTAATTGCTTTATAGCAAAGAATTAAGAGTTAAAGTAAAGGAAAACGCATTTTCGAGAAGTTCTGCAGCATGGAGGCTTTCGCGTGTGTGTTTGAGGCGCCTGTTCTCATGATGGTTCTAGAATCGGCAGGAGTGTTGTGGAACTTGACAGGCGCCGATGTGATATGAGGAACGCGGCGATTTCTGATGCAATACTCCGTCGAGATTCTTCTAAGAAGTTCCGGTAATCTCGGGAGCCTGTGACGTTCGCTGGTAGCCCCGCCCCCATACTGCCGTATAAATATGACTGACGAAGTAGAAGGCAGAGATCATCAGTAAGAGTCACAGATCAGATTATCATTGAGAGCCCAGCAGCAGAGATCAGAGATCATCAGAGAGAGATAAGAGAAGAAGGAACAGACGAAGGATCAGAGAGGAAAAGGCGCTCGAGAGAGGTCGAATTCTGGTCAAGTCGTCGTCAGGAGTGGATGACCGAGTTTTTTTCGACGTTGAGCAAGCCTTGAGAGAAGAAACTTTCTACTAGAGGTTTTGAGGAGTTCCTGCCTTCGAGTATCAAGAACAGACATTGCTTTCCGCAATACGGAGTCAAGAAGACGACTAAAGTTCAACCGTTCTCCTTTGTGTTGTTAGTAAGCTTGTATATAAACCTTTGTTCTGTTAGTATTTCTTTCTATATTTGTATCCCCAGTTTCAACTGTTGGTGTTGAATTCTTTTTTTTTGTTTATTTTCATATCGAACCTGAAGCAGACACCTCTTCTCTCTCGGTTCGTAACAATCTGTGGTCCCTCACAGTATCGAAAGTCACTACTTACTCAGGAGACTTTGCCAGTCTGGAGGTAGGACTATTTCCTACCTGGCCCACCAGATGACAAACCTGTGGGCCAACCTGGTGCTTAGGAGGAGGGACGCCATCTTGAATCATGTCACCAGGTCTGTGGGACCAGAGTCAGTATTGGTGTTAAGGAACAGACTGTTGCTGGGTTCCTCCTCTCTCTTCCCTAGAGAGGTGGTGGACGCTGCAGTGAAGTGCCAACACTGGGGACTTATTCGGTCCCCAGTAGAGTACATTGAAATAAGTGGAGTGGCTACAATGAGTTCTACATGGAATTAGGCCTCTCCTGATTATGTAATGTGTTTGTAGTAGTTGTTTCAACTTGTTTTCCCAAATTTTCAAATTTCATGAGATTCAGTAATGTGCACTGTACAAGATTAAACATATGCTGAAAGAATTAAATAAAACATTTTCATCTGGATTATTTTTGTTTAGCTTGAATAAAAAACTTTCAACATATCAACAATATAGCTGTAAGATTTTTGTAGAATATTGCACCTAAATTTTTTTGAATAAAATCTATTAATAAAATCTACAAATTACACAGTTGTAAAAAAATACTGTAGAATATGTATGGAAAGATTTATAGCAGAGACAACTTGCTCTAGTTGCAATTTTTGCACCTTAAATAAACAGCCTCTTCAGGATGTTTTATGTCTTTGTAAAATTATCATACAATGTAGAAAAACATTCTGAACAGGAAAGCTACAATAAACTTGCATATCCGAACAATAGATAAACGTTTACAAGAAAAGTTAAAGCCCACTCAGTGTTGTGAATAGCTTTCCAGCATGTCGGAAAAGCATTAGAGATCTCTGATGACAGGAATGTAGAAAAAATGTAGGATTCCATAATGCATATCAGGACATTTCAGGTCAAAATATGAGAGCAATTCCTAAACCTAAAACAAAAAGCAGCAATTTCTAAACGAAAAAAAAATGTTACAAAAATAATTTACACAAAATTAAATCCAGATTATCAAAATTCTTCCTATTTTCTACTAACAACTAACTTCTAGTTTCAATGTACACACAAAAACTCCCCATTCATTCATTGTCTGAGTGACTATATTAAAAATAACAGATTATTAGAATACAAGATTTTTTTTGTTTCCGATTACTATCTATATATTACAGAGCCATGTTGCCATTTTGATAACTCAATTTACATATAAAGTATTTTACACATCTTACAGTAAATATACAATTTTAAACCTCACAAATAATTAACATGACCCTGAAAACAATCAATATCACAAAGTGCAGAAAGAAGGTTTTTAAGGTTGCAGTCATAAGTTTTGTCCTGAATTTTAATCTGTATTCCAGTGTTCCTACACACTGCATTTCAATATTTTCTTCACAAACCAGGCCGAAAAGATCTGTTACTTAAAAGAATGAATATCAGAGCGAGACAGTCAGAGAAGTTGGACAGCCAGGTGGAAAAATGAAGATAACACAAATGAAAAATGTGGAAAGCAATGTAACTGGAGGCCACTGGGACACCAAAGGTGACACTTGAATATTGTGTCAGTTTGCTTTGCTCTTCACACACACACGTTTTATGAATCAGCCAATGAGTATTGGTTTTGTACATATCAAAAGTGCAATATGTTAAACTATTACCTCCTGGAAACTTCACAAATCACACTCATTAATAATCTTATTTTTGTTCCACTGCACAAATGTATATCAAGAAAAATAAAACTGGCAGTTTACAAAAAAGATGAAAACACTGTATTTGAAGGTAGCTTAAGACTGGTATTAGATATACTTTTGAGTCCGGGTTAAACCAATCTTGGCTAAGTGGGGATATTGTGACACTGGGCAAACTCAACTTCTTTTCTTTCATGAGGATTTTAAAAAGTTTTTTGCAGCTGGTCCAAAACCTATTGAGACTTGAGATGTATTAAATGCATCTCATCATTTTGTCTTGACAGTCTTGATAAGTTATACAAAATTTCACTACCATACTGGTATTTAGATTTAAACATTTTTAGGCATGTATACATTACATGATCCTAGTTCAGATAAAATGCTCAAGTTTTATCTAACCAAATTTTACACAGCTTTCACATGTAGGCACCACACAAAATTAATTACTACCAACAAGTCATCCATAGCTCTGCATTAATAAAAAAAAAAAAAAACTCACTTGAATATGCTAATTTCAAGAAAAATTTAATAACAAGTCTGACATATCCTTTAGTTTTTCAGATCCTGAAATATTTTCAATTTATCTAATCACCAGTTTCTGAAATTACCAGATACAATGTTGAATAAAAAAAATTGTTCCAGCACTGTAGGGGTAAAAATTTTTTATAATGTAGTCTTGTTCATTACTAAATGATTTTAGTACTCGTAGAAACATGAAAAAAGGCAGTTAGTGGAACCAGCCAGTAATGGAAGTTTAAGGCAACGTTATAAGTACTTCTGATGGTTGGCTTCTAAACTAGTAAAATATGCAGTGGTTTAATAGTTGAGAACTAAAGGAAGTGCAACTACTATTATTTCATCTGCAAGAAATACTGTATCCTGGCCTTGGCAAAGATCCGATCCAAGAATATTGCCTAATATAAGTAATAATCGGTAATACTTTGTAATTATACATAATTAATCCAACAGATTTACAAGATTTTGATAAAATGTTTTCAAATTTACACAATGCAACAGAATTACTGAATTTAAATTATGTACTACTTATGTAAATTACTAAAAATAATTTCATGAAAAGTTACCCTCCTTGATGACAACAAATCTCATGATCAAATGGTTATCCATGTTTCATGATAACCATGAAAATACTGCAAAAAAAAAAAAAAAAAAAAAAAAAAAAAAAAAAAAAAAAAAAAAAAAACAGAGCGTACATCAGTCTTACAAAAATTTCATGAATCTGCAATATAAAAATAATTTTTAGTAACATAACAGTCACAATGGTTTCAAGTTAATCTCACCCCATGCACAGTATATATTATGTTTCTGTTTATCAGATGTGCCTATGACTATGAATTGATATGTCTATACAAGACAACTGACTTCTACACTGACAAAACAATCATAGCTGTACTGAATTGGACTACATTACTCCACTGCTCCCTCAAACAGTTACCTAGTTAAAATGAAAATGTGGTAAATAAACTACATAGTAATAAGCTACCAAGCATGTTGCCAATAATAATGCAAATAAAATTTTCAAGGGAGAGCAATCATTTGTGTTTGTTACCAACACAGTGCATAAAATCCACATTGGTAATAGACTTTCACCTCCTGAACACAACTGCAAGAGTTAAATTTGAAATCTTTAAGAATATGATAATAGATGCCTGCAGGATTATTGCAAAGGGAAATTGTATTAGCACTATGTACCATGTATACACTTCTTGCTGAATGGATGGTTAGTAAGATCTTATGGATTCTAAGTGGATGGTTAAGATGATCTCTATGGGTTCTAATGGATGGTTAATAAGAGCTTGACAGGTCCAATTTACAAGTTGTAAAATAAATCTAAAATAAGTGTCTATACAAGTACAGAAACTGAACTAGGGCTTGCCTACAATATAAAAAAATTATTCTCTACATAATACCTGCATTCCAAATTTTCATAATGCAAAATAATAAATACAAAAAATCAACTGTTCTTTCCAGATCACTGTATAGAATATTTTACAGGGCTATAAATTTAACACAAATATCTTTTATATATATAAAAAGTTTCCATAGAATTATGAATAGAGCTAAGCAATTTGAAATAAAAGCTAATACTCATACTCCTCTAATGATCTCCAGACTTCTCCATCCCTAAGGGCCGGGCTTTCCGACCAAGCTTCAAAAAAGCCATACCATGCGTTCTTAGATGACTATATAACTCCACAGGATTTGTAAATTTCTCTTTGCAAACTACACATCGATCATCAAATATGACCTCCCCCAATTCCTCACCAGCCTTTGCAATCATCAGTTCCTTCCCAATTCTTTTTTTTGTGGATACTTTCAACGTTTTTCTTTTCAATTCCTTTGCTTTACGTTTTGTACTATCTTTCACAAGTTTTTTAGCAGCCCCCTTCAAGACACACTTCTTTACTGAAACGTCTAACAACCGCTTCTTGTTTGCTTCCTTTACCACTTCTTTGACTACTCTTTTCTTTGAATTTTCTTTTTCCACTTTAATTTTAGTCACTTCCCTTTCCCCTTTGAGGTCTTCCTTCTTTTCTTTTTTCTGAGTAGTAATTCTGGCTGCTTTTCTTTTTGCTATGGTGTCTTTCACCTCTATATCCTTTACCAATGTGTTCACCTTTTCTTCTTTTATGTCATTATCCCCATTCCAACTTCTTCCTTTACAATTGGAACTTCGTTTTCCTCTTTCTCTTCCTTAATGTTTACTTCTTCCTTAACTTTAAGAGTTTCCTCCACAGGAGAAATTTTCCTCTTCTTAGATTCAATTCCAATCATCTTGGAATCAGCTGATCTAACAACACATTTCCCTTCCTTTTTCCGCTTACTTTCTAGTTTAGGTTTCACTGTCCCTGAATTCACTTCTTCCTGACCTAATGTACTATTCACTTTATCTGAGCCACTTTCCGACCTTTCCTTTTTGATAGTCTTATTAGTTGCTGACGAGACTTTATTACCATTATCACTAGAAACTTGGACAGGTATTACATCTTTACTTTGAGCATTACTACTACCAGTAACAGCTGGTACATCTTCCTCCTGAAAATTGGCAACACTTTCATTTTCATCCACACTTGTTACAGGAAGTTTAACTTTGTGTGCAAAAAACATGTGACGGGCAAGAGAAGGCTCTACAACAAAGGAAGCACCACACTCAGTACATACATATCCATCAGGTTCAATCTCTCTCAGAGCTTCACTGTGCTTTAATATATGATTGTCATGTTTTTCTTTGCTATTAGTACCAAAACCACAAGTGCTACATTTATAGACTTTGAGTTTCTTTTTGTTCTTATGCTTTTTTATCTGTCTCCTTTCATCAAAAGGTATTTTTCTTTTCTTACATCTTGACTGATCATCTAGAACTGAATCTGGCAATCTTTTTATCAAAACTTTAGTCTTATCTTTTAATTTTACATCTTCTTTCTTTTTTATCTTATTTCCAGGACTAGAAAGAATACCACCAGATAATTTGACAGGGGAAGCTTGGAATGACTTAACTTGCTGATGAGCAGAAATTTCTGATGTAACCACAGATTTACTTGGAGATGCCTTAGACTTCTCTTTCTGAGGTTTGGTTAACCCTGAATCTCCCTCTATCTTACTTGGTGAAACAGAACCTGGAATTTCCTTACTTCCAAGGGGCTTTGTTGGGATAAACTGTGAAGTTGGCATGGTACCCTGACCACGTGTCCTGATCATGACTTTTTCATCCACTTGTTCCCGGTCAAGCCCATGCACAGTGCGAAAATGATTCATCAAGGTCTCTTTCTTCACATGGTCATATGCACGACAGATCCAGCAAATATAACGCCGCTTTGCATACAAGCAAATTTTATGAACAATGTCTGTGTGACGTTGCAACTGATATGTAAAATTATAATGCATGTCACAGTCTGCACAGAGCAGATTTCCAAAACCATGCTCTTCTTTCATGTGTGTCAAAGCAGATGTTGTATCAATCATTGCAAAGTTACACATGGGACATAAGCTGGGATATGCCAAAGCAGCGGCATGTTCTTCCAAGTGATGTAAAAGAGCCATGCTAGATGGGAGAGTTCGTCCATCACAAAGACTGCACACAAGAAGCCCCTCCTCAAGGTGAGACACCATGTGACGACCAAACATTTCTGGAGTAAGGGCTTTCGTGCAAACCTGACACTGACGGCAACCTGTTGCTGACGGAGTGGGAGTGGCTGTGCCAAGGGTACAACGACCCAGATGGACACTTAAACCCCTTTCTCCATGGAAGCGTCTTCCACATCTGTTGCACTCAAATTCTGAAGAATCAAACTGTACATAAAATGGGTCATGTTCTTCATTGAGATGTGTTAATGCTGTTGGAACATCCGGCAAAGAGGTACAACAGAATGCACAAATAGCAGGGTACAAAAATTGCTCATGAACATGAAGCTCAAAATGTTGTTCCAAGTCTGCATTATCACTAAATCGTGTACCATTACAATAAATACAAATGATTAAGTTTTCTTGGATGTGACCACGACAGTGACGAGCAAAATCTTCACCTGTACCTGTAAAACCACAAACCTGACACTGGCGTTCACTGGTCTCACCCTCACAAGTTCTTTTATGTCTTCTAAAATCCTTGCCATCAGTATACATATATCCACATCTGTAACATACATTTGGTCTTAATTTATCTAACTGGTCAAAATCTTTCTTTATGGGGCTGTCTCTCTGTGACAACTCTTTCACATCAACTTCTTTGCCAGAAACCTTTCCAGAACCTTTCATTTTTCCTAGCTTTTCTGCTTTACTAAATTTTACACTATCAAGTGACGGTACATCGGGAAACAGAGTCTTATCAATCACACTACTGACAGTTGGTACATCTCTAATACGTGCTTCATGTAATTCTTCTGCACTTAAGGCTACTGGTAATGTAACAAAGGCATTTCGTGGTTCCTGACCATTAAAATACTGATGCTGGTACCCTAACACTTCATGATGCAGTGTACAAGTTTTGGTGCGATAGTGATTATCTCGGCGGTGTTCTCGATCGTGGTGAGCTCTCAACTCGTCTTTTGAGCGGAATGCATTGGTGCAAAATTTTGACTTATATACATAGTGAACTCTAGTTATAATGGACGGGTGACAATCAGACAAGTGGGCTTGAATCTTGACATTCGCATCACTTTCCTCTTGTGCATGTAGCTGTACGGACTGGGAGCAGAGTGGACAGGTCAAAAGACATCGGAATGTTGCCAAGACTTGTTGCCCAGGAGATTGGCAATTGTGAAACACAAGGCTTTCAAATGTATTTCGACAAACCACACATTCATATGATTTTCCACAATGCTCTAATATCCAGTGAGTTAGAAAATCATCTTGTGATTTGAAGAAGCACACTTGACAGACTGTACACACAATACCTGAGCGACGAAATTGATGACCACAAGTATTCAAATGATGAACAAAATCTCTTGGCCCATCACATCTGCTACCACATTCAGGACATACTGAAACATTTGATGTGTTGGCTGGTGGATGGGTAAGAATATGTGCCTTAGCAGCACACACACTGGGAAGAACCAACTGACACTTTCTGCATTCTACACGCTGATCTGAATAAGGCTGATCTGTGCGCATGTGAGCCATCAGCTCCCGGACACTGTGAAACATTCTCTCGCACAAGTAGCATCTAACAGTTCGCCTTCTAGGCGACAACCTGTGGAAAGAAAAAAACAGTAAACACAGTTACCGAAGTATTGCTCAGTATCAATGCAATGCCATCCTCACGAAGAGGCTTGAAAATGGTTTTAATTACTTACCTTTTCATTCCAACAGGTATCTTCTCAGAAGAGACTATTTCATCATCATAATACTCATCACTGGTAAATTTATCTTCAAACTTTTCATTCATAAGTCTTGCTGCACCTTTACCAATTGGCTTCAAGGTTGGTAATTTTGTCACACTCCCATGAGTCTTTGCAGAAGGGCATCTTGTGTTCCCAGCCTGTAAATAGGACATAACTGAAAACTGAATAATGAAAAAAAAAATATATATTTCTTCTAACATGCAGTATAATTTTTTCCTCTACCAAATACAAACACTCCTTCCTACTGTCCATTCTACTAGCAAATGGAGGGGTTACCAGAGACACTATTTACCGTATGTACTCCAGCAACACTCGATCTCGCGTATCATGCGACCCCCAAATTTTCACCCTTAAAAATGTTCATCATGAATCTCACGTATCACGTTGCGTATCATTCAAGTTAAATTTTCAAGACCAAATAACAAAAGGCTAACCTCTTTTCCTTCTCTATTTATTCCATTTTTTAGTTAGGCTATCCCCCTTTTCCTCTATCTCTTTATCTATCCCATCTTATAGCTAAGTTTAATAAAGTAAAAGAGAATGCCGTAAGTATCGTTAGTAATGTTATAATTGTTGTGTAATCGCATACAGCCAGAAACTGCTGATTTTCCATGAACAACCGAATCCAATAACAACAGCGGTTTTGCTTGCATTTCAATCATTGTACGACAGTCAAAAACTACCATAGTTATGTTGCAAATGACGTTAAGGAGAATAAGACTGATATATATTTTACATTACTGTATCCTTACTCCATATCAACAAAAGATCGGCAAGGGCATATACTGCTAAATTTAAGCTGTAAGTTTTAGCTGAAGCTGAGGAGAGAATGTTGCTAGTATCGTGCGTCGTCAACATGGATGGAACTCCCACAAACTTCGGTATGGTACCAATGAACTCGACCGTAAACAAAATTTTGAGAGAAAGGTATGAAAGGATACATTTTACAGTTTTCACTCCGATAAAAGATAAATACATAAAGCTCGTAGTATATTCTGATGAGATCAAGTGAAAATATCGAAAGGCATTTGTTGATTTTTCTTTACACAATAAACATGCCCTCACCGCCATCTACTAATGAAAAAAATAACTAAATTTCATTTATAATGATGTGCATTCAAGTGATATTTCGACTTGAAAACACTTCGTATAATGTAAAATAACCTTGTCCCATATAAATCGAGTACCTTGAGATTCATTTGCGCTAACTAGAAGCAAGAAAATCGCTATGATTTGAGTTCAATACAGCAAAATAAACTTAACTTGCAATCGCCCTCAGCTGATTTCCAAACTAAAATAATGATTGTATTTTATAATACAAACAAATAGTAATATGAAAATACATTCATGCAATATTATTGGATACAGTGAAGTAAAGCATAACTTTTTTTAAAGATCCATGGAAAAGCATATTCATTATGTTTGTATTTTATCATACAATACTAATATTGATTATTACACGCTCTAATTTTATATCTCGTGTATGACGCGTCCCCCCCTTAGCATCAGCTCCAAAATTACGTCTTTAAAAGTCGCATGATACGCGAGTGTATATTGTACATGTCCCCCCCCATCCTTGCTTGAACCTTTCTAGTTTTTGCTTTGAAAAAATGCTTGACACTTCTCTATACCTGGCATTCAAATCATATTGACATTCCTGCCTCTATCTAATGCTCCTTTACAATTCTTAGTGGTAAAGTGTTTTTAAAATGTCAACACCTTACACTCATTAGCATTGAGCATTTATAAAGAGTTTAGAAGTAAGATTGGCAAGACCCAGAGATCATACCATGTGCCTAATTCTGCAGGTAGGAAGTACTAAACACCTAAATATATGTATAAGATGTATTACATGCCTAATTCTGCATGTACAATAAACTATGTGTCTAAAATCTGCATGTCAGACAAAAGTTAATTCTTTTTCCAACCAGGCCTTCCCATTCTACAAGAAAACTACCTATTCCTATATGGAGTACTGTTTATATATAACAAGAATCTCCTTTGACTCTTGGTTAGGTAAGTGAAATGGTCTCCATCTCAATAACAAAGTTCTCACTTTTCATCTAGAAGTAATCCCATGTCTCTTCCAAAGTCATTGTTCAACTTTGACATAATTTACCATGGATTAACCCATGACGAACAAGGTTAAATATATATATGGAGTATCAAGCACACTCCCAGACCGGGGGCAAACTTTAAGGTTGACCAATTTAAAAAAAATAAAATCAGTGGAAAGAGCAAATATGCAAGTGCGCTAGTGTAAAAAAATCATTCGAAAAATTTTTCCCTATGGTCCATGGGAAGTTGAAAGTGATTATTTACAACCCTGTGTGGGGTCTCTTTTACAAGACACTTAACAATATGCTCATTTTATAAAGCTATACACGCCAGCTCGCGCCCGAAGTCCGAAGCCAGATCCCTAATGCCGAGACCATGGAGATGGAAAGTCTGGTGCAATCGGGCTTTCACGCTGTTTACTGCCACCCAAACTGCAAAATTCTCCTCTCCTCCATCAGACAACAACCCACAGCAGGAGGGCATGGTTAGTGCAGCATACCAGCGATTGCCGAAGCCCCTCCCAGACATCGGGTGGTGCCGCTTCCACCGCCAGTTCAGCAGCAAGGCACGGAAGTGTCGAGCGCCCTTGCTCCTTCTGCCTTTCAAAAAATGACAGTGGCAGCACCAAAAACAAGCCCCCATGGCAGTGGCAGGAACGAAGTCCCAACCCAGGGGCTTCTACGTCCAGTGCAGCATCTCCGCCCTCAGGTTGACACTGGTACCATGCAGTTGGTGTTCCCTTCATCTGCAGAGGATCGCAGCCATGGCCACGACGACCCGACCAGCCTCGTAGCTGCAAACAGGATGCTCATCCGCACTTACAGCACCACGGCCCAGACCATTCGCGTTCCTGGGCCGGACCTACACCTGGCCCTTCGTCCTCGCTGATGTACGGACCCCTCTCCTGGGGGCGGACTTCCTTGCCCACCACAGCCAAATGGTGGACCTGGCCCACCAGCGCTTTCTCGATACCAAGACCTGGCTCTCCCGCCCACTCGCCAGAGGACCAAGGGCGCCCACCATCTGCTCCGTCTACCCCACCACAGATACGCCTCCCTTCTCCAGGAGTTTCCGGACATCTTCCACCCCAAGCTTCGCTGGGTGGCTAGGGCCGTGCAGAAGCACGGTGTCTTCAATCATATTGAGACCAAGGGGCCCCCAACACATGCCAGTTCGTGTGGCATGGAATCAGGAAGGACGCTCAGGAGTGGGCCAGAAACCTTATTGCGTGCTAGAGTAGCAAGACAGGAAGGTACACCGAATCGGGGATAGATTCTTTTCCCCAGCCCAGGCAAAGATTCAGACACATCCACGTTGACATTGTCGGGCCTCTTCCCCATGCGACGGTGCCAGATACCTCCTGACACTGATCAAACTGTTTACCAGGTGGCCCGAGGCCACCCCGATGTCAGAAGCCACCACAGATGCCTGTGCCAAAGCCCTCCTGACCAGCTGGATCAGCCTCTTCGGAGCGCCCGATGACGTCACGACGGACTGAGGACCCGCCTTCACGTCAGAGCTCTGGTTTTCCCTGGTACACCTGATGGAGACCATGCACCACACCACGACATACTACAATTCCGCAGCCAACGGAGTGGTGGAAAGGGTCCACCGCTCCCTCAAGGCCTCCTTAATAGCGCGCTGGCAGGGCCCCGATTGGAAGGCACAGCTTCCCTGGGTCCTCTCCGGTCTCCACACCGCCCCAAGAGCCAACGGCAACCCTTCCCCAGCGGAGAAGGTGTACAGGGAGACCTTGACAGTGCGAGGCATATTCTTCCCCACCACAGCGACGATCCTGACATTCCCTTGGCTAGGTTGCGTGCAGCCGCCCAGAAGTTCATTCCCTGCTGAGACGTACGTTGACAGGAGGAAGCAGTACTGCCTGCGAGCCCTGGACTCCTGCAGGTTCATCATGAGGAACTACGCCGCCCACCCGCCCTTGACGAGGCCCTACCGGGGCCAGCACCGAGTTGTCCGTCAGGAGGAGAAAGCATTCCTCATGTCAATCGGCGGTTGCGAGGACTGGGTCTCGATCACGTCGAACCCCCCAGGCACACTACCAGGGGCGGCATCCTGCTTTCTGGCCCTCAAGACGATGAGGACAAGCAAGACGCCCCTCAACCAAGGGAATAACGAACCCAAGGACTCCTTCAGCTCCTCGCAAGATTCTGTTAGTCATCCAACGATTCTATGTAATCATTGTCTTGGGGAGGAGGAATGTTTGTAAGGACGACATTTGGGCAAATGTTCGCCCTTCCATTGTAAAAATCTGTATGTCCTCTCTTTTTTTCCAGAAATTAAAATGTAGAGCATTTTACACCCTTTCTTTTGATGTAGTATATATGTCAGGAATCCCTTCCCTCTATGTAATATTATTCATGCATTTTTGTCTGTGAAGAAACACATTCACAGCAGGGGCCCTGTCCCTTTTTGTTTATGTTTGTTTGTGCGTGCATGACGGACACTAGGCTTCCATCCACACTGCGCCTTATGTACAGCTTTATTTGCTGAGTAAAATTAGTTTGCTCATTCTCCTCGTCTTACTCAGTCCTCACACAATATATTCACTAATTACTGTATTTTCATGACTAAATACATCATGATAAAAAATTATTTACTAATTTTCAAATAATATTAATGTAAACAGCTAAATGTCAATAAAATGCTAAATTAAAATTCCACAAAATCACACTCCCTTACTCTCTCTCAGCATACATATCTCTTAATGAAAAAACAGCAACATTTAAAAAAAAAAACCTATTTCATTTACAGACTAAACTATAATATTGAAATATTATCATATATATATTCAAAATACGAATCTCTCTCTCTCTCTCTTTCTAAATTAAAATACTAACTTCATTGGTAAATTCATTTCTTTTAGCAGCTAAATTGTTTTCCTAAATAATTATTTCGGTAATAAGCGTCGATCAGCTGATTCTCAGATGTAAACATTCTGACGACGTTTTTCAAAAGACAAAAATACACTTTGATTACTGTATTTTGCTGTGTTTATACATTAATATTACAGTACGGTACTGTAATCAGTACAGTACAGTACATCATTTTTTTTCTTAAATTAATTCATTCACAAACTAGATAGTATAGTCTTGAGCAGCAGCCATATCAGGAAATAAAGAGGAATTGTTAGCTTATATACTTTTGTTTGCAGATCTGATGAAGGGGGGAAATTGGAAATAGTTTTTATAAAAGATTTATGGCATTATAGACACATAAAACTTAAAACATAAACAGGGAGGAATAAAAGAAGCAAGGGAGCCGTTTCAAAGGCAGTTCCCTCCTACTATTACTACTATTAATCGGGCCATGAAATGTGTGTTTGCCTTTGTGATAGTTTTAAATTGCAATGCATAATTGTGTATCATCTTCAATCAACACAGGCTAGGCTGGATCAATGGTGAGTACCCATATGATAGTTTAAGCTGTATTTGGTGTTTGAACTAATATTAAAATAGGTAGTTAGCCTTTAAGAATTTTTTTACAGGTAGGGTGGCTTTGGTGTTTTAACTATTGAAGTAGGCAGTTAGGCTATAGCTTAAGCATTTTTTGAGGGGTGTATATTTGCTTAATGCGGGTGGTTGTGGTCCTTATCCCCAGTGATTACAAAGGCACCACTGTTTACATGTTTTTTCAAATATTTCTTTGCACTTTTCTTTGCAAAATTACAATTATAAGTGATATACTATCATAAAAGATAAGAACTTAAACAAACATCATTCCCTGGATATATTTATGAGCAAATAAATAAGATGTCATGGGATACAGAGGGTCCAATACGTACATTCCCCCATCAAATCTCGAGGCATACTGATCTCCCTGTCCTGTGCTGAGCTACTACAGTTGCCACAAGTCATTTATGGGTCATTGAAGTGCTAGGAATATCTTTCCCGCTAAACTCGTCCAAATCTTATGGGTGCATAATATAAACCCTAATGAACAGATACCCTCATATGAGTAGCAATAGTAACAGGTTTTGGGTAGTGGACGGATTTGCTCATGGTTAGCATCAATATTACGAGTCAATTGGGGAACTGGGTGGGAAAGAGGTAAATTTATTACATCTATACCACATAAATTCACTAATGGCAATTTTCTGACTGGCTCAGCTCACTGATTCTAGACGGCTCATGACTTGTGTACTTGACTTCAATGAGAATTGTACCGTCTCTCTATCTCTCTCTCTCACATGATGTATATTTGCTCATAAATACTATACCCAGGGGTTACTGTTGGTTTCAGTTCTTATCTTTTATGATAGCTAGTCAGTTAAAATTGTAATTTTGCAAAGAAATATTAAAAAACATGTACAATCCAAAAAAGTTACTGCATCTTTTATCTCAGTAAATTTATGTAAATACTTTACAAATATACTCAGAACTTGTTACTGATATTAATTCTTATCTGCTGTTATATTATGTGAGCTGTAATTATAATTTTACAAAATAAAATAAAATGTTTTTTTTAGAAAAAACATGAATAACTTGGTAAAATTAAGGATTGCCTAGTAAAACAGGCCCCACAAGGGTTTGTAATTAGTAGTTTTCAACTGCTTGTGGGAGGTAAGGAAAATTTTGTATAATTTTTTTTCTTACACCATTTGCATCTGCATAACTTCCTCTTTACAGCGATATGTTTTTTCATTAAATTAGCTGACCTCAACATTTCCCCACCATGGGGTGCTGCGTGTTCTTTCTTTTTTTAGCCTGCCTCTCAAGGTTTAATACTCATACAGGTTAGTCCGTCCATCACTCAAAACCTGTCATAGTTCTATAGATACAGGCAGTCCCAGGTTATCAGTGGACTCAGTTATCAGCAATCAATTCTAGCACCAAAAATCTGCAACTTTTGCCACTGATAACAGAGTTATGGCCCTGATGCATACCTAACAGAGGTGCCATAACCAGTTATCAGCAACAAAATCCAATTATTGGGTCCATTCATTGCTGCTTTTAGGTTATCAGCAATTTTCACCTATCAGGCCATCAGAGCAGAACCCCTGCCAATAACCAGGACTGCCTGTACTCATATGATGATGCCCTTCCATTACAGGTTAAGAACTGCTTCCACAAATGCATTCCTGAGGTTACAAAGTCAACATCAATCTTTTCAATAACATTGTCCTCTTTATAAAATAGGAAATACTCTTTATCCTTCAATCTGTAATAGTTTAATTTGAGAAACCTAAATGAAGAAGTTTCTTGACAATATTACATATCTTCTGTTTATGTGCCTTTCCAAGACTACCTTAATCTCCTACCATAGAAACTGAATTTACATAAATGCAGAGTAGTACTTAAAAACAATGATTATGTTGACAATGTAATCCAGTCAGAAATTTCAATCTTGGATCGGCAGAAGGAATACACTGAGTGATGTGAATAATAAAAAGAAATAATGTTTAGTTACCCTTAAAGACTGCGGAACTGGAACTAAAATGGGCTGCAAAAGTCGAGTTAGTTGAAGAGGAAGGGACCTCACATCAACTGTTTCTTCATCCACTTCTTCACCATGTAACAGATGCATACGTAAGTGATCTGTTAAAAGAAAGGTTTGATCCTAAGACAAGTATATACTACAAGTATATATACAGTGGTACCTCATTCATCGAATGTTCACGTCAAACATATTCATATGCTTCAAACTGACAGATTATCTTGTTTAAAATTGTATTTGATGGCCTACTGCATCCTACAATAAAAACTGTATTAACAGGTTTTCTCCTTTACAATTGAGGCAGTCCTCGGTTATTGGCAGGGGTTCCGTTCTGGGGAGGGAGGGTGTTCATAAGCAAAAACCGCTATTACCGAAACTTGGTGATTTATGGCGCTGATAACCGGTTCATAGCGCCTCCTTTAGGTGTGTCATGGCGCCATCACTCTATTATGGGCACCTTGTGGCACTCATAACTAGAACTCAGTGTGTTATGGCCCCATAAAACGGCAATTTTATGGGGTTCCACGAGCACCATAAAACCACATCACCATGAACAGAGTCCCCTGATAACCAGGGACTTTCTGTATATGGTTTAATGATAACTATATTCAACAAAATAAATAAAAGAATAAAACAATTCAATGAAAAATTGAGCATAAAAGTTGTACAAAATCATACGTCACAGACGTTGATATTGAGGAGGGAAGAAGTGTTAAAATATTCCTGTATGTAAGTAAAAGCAATAACAATTCACATAAAAAGGGGGAATTTCAAAATAAATTGTACAATGATAAAATATAAAAACAATCAAATGCAATTCACAAACATTAAAAATAATAAAAAAAGGTCTTAATTATGCCAGTGTTCGGAGCACTGAGTGAGACAGTATAGTTTAATGATAACCAAATTCAACAAAATAGTAAATGAAAGAATGAAGCTTTTCACAATTAAATCTAGCATAATCGATGAGAAAAATCATACATCATTGTAGTGATGCACAGGTAACTTGAGATAGAGGGAGGGTGTTTATATTTCTGAGGAATAATGAATGAATGAATGATTTTAAGTTTCCTCAAAGGGTTCCCATCTCTCCTCCCTACATCCCAGCCGGCCATGCACCATTTCCGCCAAACGGTTGGTAAATCGTACATGGAAACAGATTTTTCCAAAAGATTTTACTTCATATAAAGTGCCGATTTACTACTTTACACTCTTCAATTTAATTCTTGAATAGATTAATAGTAGAAAAATAATAGAAAAGGGGGACTTTTTCCAACAAATCAAATTTTTTCCAGCCTTCTGGAACAGATTAATTTTGAAGTCTGAGGTACTACTGAAGTTAATCTATACCGTCATGTAATAAAATTAAACTTTTTGATAAACAAACATGCACAATTATAATTTGAAAGCTATATCAAAATAGCATCACTCCATGAATTACAGGACAAACGACAATATGTACATTACAATTACAGTAATCTGAACCATTACACTAACTTTCCTGAAACTCGATCAGAAAATGGTATCTGGAAGGGGATTAATGAGCAGTTGTCACAGATCTGAACTTCAGTCTAGGCAAAATTCACCCTTCTCCACTTTGATCAGGTGGTGGATATGGCACAGTACTATAAAATCAGGGTTGATGGCCACCAAATACACAGCAGTCACTTCACTTCTTCACATTATATAAACTTAGTTTTTGATCTCCTGTGCTAATTACACTTAGTAGACCATTATAAACAACTTACTTTTAGATTTGCATTTCTAGCATATTTTTGTGCAATAAACTAACTGCACAGTCTCAAATGCATTCCCTTTCATTATAGTTGCCTAGGCCCAATAAATGTGAAAGAAGTTAGAGAGCTGCTCTCTTCATATGTGCCATCTATTATTTTCCCATAGGTGATACCCTAGCTTGCAGTGTGCCTTGTGTAGAACTTGGGGTAAAAATACAATTTTCTACACCTTAGTCACAATTAAATATTATAATTATTTCTAGATAGCCAAGCAAACCCTTACTTACTATTCTATAATTTTTGTAAATACAATGTGGCTTTCTTCACTTTTTCATCCTGTGTAAACAAGAAAGTCAGGAGTATAACGTACATAAAAAATTTGAAGATGGCTAAATACTGTGCTGTATGACTGTGGTGGACTTTGGAAAATGGGTTTGTATGATGAAATTTGTGGTTGTTTCTTTGCTTGTGTATGTTTTAATTTGTAAACGCTTGAGGGGTTTAAGTTTCATCTTTGTTTTTTTCTTTTTTTTTACATGCAGTCTGCTAAGGTTTTTGTAATGAATGATGATGTGTTTCTTCACCTGAACTGCATGAACCTTCACCAGTACAATAGGATGAAGAGAGCAAGAAATCGAACGCAAATGTATGAACAGATTTTCCTTCAGAGGACAGGGGATTAGAATATTATGAAAGGGTTCATGAAATGAGTGGAAAGAATAACTCCGACGAAAGAGACAATTAGAGGAGCAGTCGCAAATAGAGGAAGAGATAAGCCATAAGAGTGAGAACAGGGAGATAATGTGAAGCTGCCAGATTGCTGAAACAAAAGCACTTGGTCAAGCCGCCCTTCTCCCCATTCCTCCATACACTACCCTAAATCCTAAATTTAAGCCAATCTCAACACACTTTCAACAATGAAAATTTGACAATAGTTGGAACTAAACTAGGTGTTGATCTCTCCGGTAGAAGGATATCAACGAAATAATAACGGCTGTTATAGAGCAAGCTAACTTCCACACTGAAGAAGTCTCAGAGACCATATTTAGGGAAAACTATAGTATTAAGACTGAAGTTAGGATAAGTTTTGATGAACTATAGTGTCAAGATTAGGTAAAGTTTCTGTTCTGTAGGTTAAGGTAATAAATTAGATTAAGGAAAGTCAGATTTTTATTTAGTAACCTCTAAATCTGTTCTCATCATCCTGCATCAATTGTGTAGAAGAAAAACCCCCTATAAGATGCAATACTTCAAAGAGAATGAATAAACAAATACACAGGTAAAAGAAAATTCTGAAAAAGTAATGTGATTACAATTAGAAAAATGAAATTTTTTTTTTAAAGACTAGCAAGATAAACTGTCATTTTACGATACACATTCTTCCTGGTGGTAAAGAAATGGACAAATTTCATAAAATCAAAAGTAAACTTCCTTAAATCTTGACTGAGGGGAACATTTTTGTTTGTTTGTTAAATGTACTTTAAAAGATCACTTTTTTTCAACTCTACCTCTGTAACTTTGGGATCACATTAAACTTATGACTGTAAGACCTAGATATGGTATATTTCACCACAGCCTGCTTACTAATTAGTATGTATATACACTGTCAAGACCCTAGGAACTTCCTCTGTATATATTGTATTTATTAATATTATGTAATTAAAACTTATTTCAATATTTAAGTCAACTAGGAATTCGCTTGTTTTTTGTTTAAATATTCACTGGCAGAAGGCAGTAAACAAACTACATATTTCTGTTACTTAAACAGTCCACATCCTGACTTTCATTAGTAACTGGCAGAAAAATCACTTGTTTATTCTAGTGGTTGTTAAACTGATAGTTATCACCTTGCCCTTCCTTTCATACCTCTTCCCCGTAACAGTTTACTTTGGTGTTCTCCTTTTAAGTTTCTAGTGTGTTTCGCTGGACTGCCTTTTGACACCTGAAGTTGTCTTGTCCCTGCCTTTGTAACTTCTTGAACATAAGTTACAAGTATTACGATATTTTCCCTGCTTTAATTTGATGCTGTGCAGAAAGTAATTTCATGTTAAGTTTATTGTGTTTAATTTTTGTGTTAAGTATTAGGGTTATTATTAAATTGTAAGGGTTTCTTGTATTTAAATGCCTCCTTCTTAATTGTGATATTGATGCTTAACATTTTTAACATAAGATCTAGTAAATTGAACCTGGTATCATTTTGTCGTGAATTTAGTGGTAACTGAGTTCGAGACAAGTGGGGGCCTGACTGGAACCTACATGTATTTTCTGACTTATTTTTGCACAGTGTTAGTTGAAGTGGGAGTGATACTTTGTATACCAGGCTGTCCTTGTTAGTATATGATATATATTGTGTTGTGCTTATTATTACGTGCACAGAAGTAGTGTGCATTTAGCTGTTTATTTTGTGCTTATGTTAGGAAGTGAGCAATTTTTAAAAGTGTTATTGATAGGTTGTTTGCAATTCACCATTCAAAACTCCCAAGACTCTTCAAAGTATCAATTATATAACTCACGATCGTATCCTAGTTGATATAGTTTATAAAATAGGTCTTTAAACACTGATTAACCTCATTTTCTTGTCTAATCTCTAAGGGTAGCATATTTTTATTCTTGGCGATCATAGACTTTAGTAATTAAGATCGCTACATTTCATGTGATTAAACGGTTGTTATCTCGTCTTGTTACTACTGTCTGAAGCAATGTATGCAGTAAAACTTCACTTCAGCTTCCTTAAACTTGTACACGTGTAACTTCATATATCACAATTTTTATGTGGAGGCCTACTGTGTAGACATAGTATTACAAACAGTTAAAAGTCCTTTTTCTCTCCACCACCAGGCCAAAATTTGAAGTAACTGAGTTTTGCAGTAACCCTTGATTGCACTTCTCATCCATACCATATGCAAAGAAAGAGAAGCTTTTTTATGTATATCAGCTAAGTTCAAGATAAGTTTACCAACTGGTGCATAGAAAGATACAATCAGGAACTTAATATTGCAACACTGTATAGTGAAAGGGTTAGTTGATCTGACTGAGGCAGGAACCAGTTAGTCCTCCAGATGTAGAATACTTTAAATTAGCTATTGAGTTACAAAAACACAAATTATATGTACTCGAAAGAAAGCAACAGGAGCTCCAGATGGAAATGGATAGGAAAAAATTAGAAGCACAGATAGAAATTGAAAAGAGTAAGCAGGAATTGGATTTAGAAAGAGAGGCAGCACAATTGGCAACACAAACGAAAAAGAAGGAATTTGAGTTAGAACAAGAAAAATCAGAGTATGAAGTCATGAGAACACAAAAGCTGGAAGGGGAAAAAGCTAGGATTTTAGCTGAAACTAAGAGAAGGAATTAGACTTAGAAGCTAGTCAGCCAATTAAATTTGACTTAACTAAGAGTATTAAACTGGTACCTAAATTTGATGAACAGGACATAGATGGGTTTTTTAAGAATTTTGAGAATATGGCTTCACATATGGAATGGCCTTTGGATCAGTGGTTTGTGGCTGAATAAGTCAAAATTCATTGGTAAAGCAGCTACTGTTATTAGTAGTTTGTCAGGGGAACTCGATTATAAAGTAATTAAGCAAGCTGTTCTTGATGTTTACTCAATAACTGCAGAGGGTTACCGTCAGCAATTCCATAACTACCTGAAGCCATCCAGTAAAACTTGGACTAAATTTGCTAATGATAAGTTAAGGATGTTTAAAAAGTGGCTAGAAGCCGAAAATGTAACAAATTTCAGTGACCTTGTTAATCTTGTGGTTTTGGAGGAATTTAAAAGACAGTTGCCTCAGAATATCATGACACATGTAGTTGATAGGGAAGAGAAAAATCTTGAAAAAGCTGCAATAATAGCAGACAACTATTCATTAATTCATAAGTTTCATCCTAAAGGCAGTCAAGGTTTTGCAAAACAAAACAAAACAGTAATAACTGTAAATAGGAAAACAGAGACTGTTAGTTCTTATTATAGTTACTGTAAAAAAGTAGGTCATGATATTTCAACTTGTAGACACCTTGGGTGTAAACAGCCAAAAGGTACAATTAAAAAACCTTCTCCTGGTTCAAATGACATACCCACCGTAATGCATTGTTCTCATGAAGGGAAATTATTTGAGAAGTTTATTTCTAATGGTACAGTTTTCTATTCTGATGATAGTGTCCCAGCGAATGTTAAAATTTTAAGAGATACTGAATCCAGTCAGAGCATAATTCTAAGAAGTGTAAATCCTAATGTTGAAATACTTGATGCGAATGTTATTCTTCAAGATTTAAGCTCCTCTGTTGCCTTTGGCTGAAGTAACGTAAGTTGTCCTTGTGTTAAAGGTAGAGTAAAAATTGCACTAAGAGATAAGGAGTTTCCTGTGTCAGGAGTACAATTGTTGCTTGGTAATGATCTAACTGATGAGTTAATGCTCCCTAATCTTATAATGTGTAAAACTCCGATGTCAGTTGACGAAAACTTAAAAGTGAACCATGACAAATGTTTAGAAGTACCTAATGTTGTACCTGAAAGTGATGGTAGTAATATTGTTAATGTGGTTACCCGTAGTTCACCAGAAGTAGAGAGTAAAGAAGTATGCTTTGAAGCTTTCAGATAAATTGAACATGAATAAAGAAAATTTAGCTAGTTTGCAGAAAAGTGACTTAATTCTACCAAGTGCATATAAACAAGCTCTCAGTAATGATGAGGACAAAGCCCCTTCCTTTGTTTAGGTTATTTAGACCAGTGTTGTCCAAACATTTTTGCCTATTGTACCCTTGATTACCTTTTCCTACTGTTATGTAACCCCCCTCACCCACCATGGCTGACCAAACTCAGTTTTATTTAGGATAATCATGCAAATAGTATATTAATTATGAAAAGACTGCATTATAGGAGTGTCGGTCAATAAATTCAAATTTATTACACAAATAAAAATGATGATTTAATAACAAAATGCTTGAAAATTACTTACACAACTTAATGTGAGATGTGAGGCTGATGTACACTGATGGGATGTTTTTTTTTTCGGGTTTTGTGTGTGTGTGTGGGTGTGTGTGTGTGTGTTGTGTGTGTGTGTTTGTGTGTGTGTGTGTGTGTGTGTGTGTGTTCCTTGTTTGTTGTTCACGTACAATCCTGATCTATGTTGCGTACGCGGACCCCAGTTTGGACAAAACTGAATTTTAGACCCTATAAATTAACAAGTTTAGACACTTGGGGTGAGCAAGAACAATTGGTTATTCCTTTGAATTTACATAGACCCCCCCGAGAACTTGCACATGGCTCCGATTCTCATTTTTGAATGTCTATAACTTATAAGAGAATTTTATATGATTATTATTTGCCTAATATGAAACAGGATGTGAAAAGTTTTATTAATAATTGTCATACATGTCACATTGTCGGAAAACCCAATGAGGTGGTGATCCCTAAAGCTCCTCTGTCTCCATCATTATACCTACTAAACCTTTTCAAAGAGTAATCATAGATTGTGTGGGACCGTTACCAAAAACAAAGAAAAAAAATGAATATCTTATGACCATTAAGTGACCTACTACAAGGTTTCCTATTGCTGTACCCATTAAAATATTTCAGCTAAGGCAATTATTCACCATTTGATTAAGATATTTACTCTATGGATTTTCTAAAGAACTGCAATGCGATCGTGGCACTAATTTTACTAGTACCCTTTTTCAGGATACCCTAAAAAGTTTCTATATAAAATAGTCTCTGTCTTCTGCTTACCATCCCCGGTCACAAGGTGCCTTAGAGACACACCATCAAACATTAAAGTCTTTGTTGAGTAAGTTTTGTGTTGAGACAGGATCTGAATGGGATGAAGGCCTTGACTTTTTGTTATTTGTGATCAGAGAAGTTCTGTCGGAATCACTTGGTACATCTCCTTTTGAACTGTTGTATGGTCATAAAGTAAGAGGTCCTTTACAAATTATTAAAGATAAGTTAATCAATAATGAAGAGATAGAAGAAGTAACTATTAGTCAGTATTTGGAGAAAATGAAAGACAGGTTTCACAGTATTCGTAAATTTGCTTTAAATAACTTGCTAACAGTCAAAAACAAATGAAAGTAAGATATGATAAAACTGCAAAATGTCGAAAGTTTAAAACTGGTGATTCTGTCCTGGCCTTCTTTCTAATTCAGGTTCCCCTTTGAAAAGTAAATATTAAGTTCCATATATCATAGATAAAGGTGTTAATAATCACAAATCTATAATATGTACGCCAGATAGACGTAAGGATACACAACCAGTTCATATCAATTTGCTTAAACCTTATTTTCAATCTTTGCCCCGCTGTTTTGAGTTGCTCACAAAACACCTTTGTAAGTGTAAAAATGCCTAAAGACAGAACAGAATCTGACTTTGCTGAAACTTAAAATAAAAAGGATGATATCATATCATGGTTTCATGAGTCTAATGCACAAATCCTAAGATCTCTTCCACAGTATCTGCAACACCTGAAACAGGAGCAAAGAAACAACATAACCAAACTCTATTTTAATAGAGTATAAGGAAATATGCAGTGAAGTCCCTCTACAAAGTATTTCAGAACCTCATGATGTAGAAATAATACCTGGAACCAGTCCCATACGACAACACTTCTACAGAGTAATAGAGGAAAAGAAAAAACTAATGAAGGAAGAGGTAGAGTACTTATTGAAGAATGGACTGGCAGTGGCAAGTAAATCACCATGAGCTTCTCCTTGTTTGTTAGTAGCAAAACCTGATGGAAAGGTAAGGTTGTGTACTGATTATAGAAAACTTAACCCTTAAACGCCGAGCCGATGTTTCCGAAAGTGTCTCCTGTATGCTGGCGGCGTTCGCGAGTGAGCGCCGAAGCGGAAAATGTTTTTTTCAAAAAATCACAGCATGCTTAATTTTCTAGATTAAGAGTTCATTTTTGGCTCCTTTTTTTTTCTCATTGCCTGAAGTTTAGTATGCAACCATCAGAAATGAGAAAAAATATCATCATCATATATAAATATTGGAATATATGACAGCGCAAAAAAAATTTCATATATAATTGTATACAAATCGCGCTGTGAGCAAAACAGTTAAAGCTAATGAGTTCATTATTTTTTTGTTTTATTGTAGACTAAACTGCGATGATTTTGGTATATAACAAATTGTAAAATGATCAAAGCAATACAGAGAAAATATTATCACAATATGATGCATGAATTCGTAACGCGCGGATGTAAAAAAAAAGTTGTCAAAAATTCACCATAAATCAAAATATTGTACTGTAAGTGTTGTAGCTTACAATTGCAGTTTTCAACCATTTTGGTCGAGTTAAAGTTGACCGAAGGTCGAATTTTTTTTTTCTATTTATCGTTATTTATATGAAAATATTTCAAAACTGATAAAAGCTACAACCATGGGTTGTTTTTAGTTGTATTCTACATAAAATTGCACACATTTTCATATATAAAACTTTATGTAACGGCTAATTTAAAATGGTGTAAACGTTAAGACAATCGGATGAAAAAATTTATGATTTTTCGGAAGAGTTACCGAGCGGACGTAAGGAAAACATTTTTTCATAAATTCACCATAAATCAAAATATTGTGCTAGAGACTTCCAATTTCTTGCAAAATAAAGGTAAATGATTGAATATTACTAGACTGTAAGTGTTGTAGCTTACAATTGCAGTTTTCGACCATTTCGGTCGAGTTAAAGTTGACTGAAGGTTGAATTTTTTCTATTTATCGTTATTTATATGAAAATATTTCAAAACTGATAAAAGCTACAACCATGGGTTGTTTTAGTTGTATTCTACATAAAATTGCACACATTTCCATATATAAAAACTTTATGAAACGGCTAATTTAAAATGGTGCAACCATTACGACAATAGGGGCGCAAAAAAATTTATGATTTTTCGGAGAGTTACCGTGTGGATGTAAGGAAAACGTTTTTTTCATAAATTCACCATAAATCAAAATATTGTGCTAGAGACTTCCAATTTGTTGAAAAATGAAGTTATTTATGAAAATATTTCAAAACTGATAAAAGCTACAACCATGGGTTGTTTTTAGTTGTATACTACATGAAATTGCGCACATTTCCATATATTAAAACTTTATGTAACAGCTAATTTAAAATGGTGCAAACATTACGACAATAGGCCGAAAAAATTTATGATTTTTTTGGAAGAGTTACCACGCGGACGTAAGGAAAAAGTTTTTTCATAAATTCACCATAAATCGAAATATTGTGCTAGAGACTTCCAATTTGTTGCAAAATGAAGGTAAATGATTGAATATTACTAGAATATAAGAGTTTTAGCTTACAATTGCGTTTTTCGACCATTTCGGTAGAGTCAAAGTTGACCGAAGGTTGAAATTTTGGCACTTATCGTTATTTATATGAAAATATTTCAAAACTGATAAAAGCTACAACCATGAGTTGTTATTTGTTGTATTCTACATGAAATTGCGCACATTTTCACATACTATAATACTCTATGTAATGGCTAATATAAATTGGTGCAAAAATTATGTCAAAGTGACGAAATAATTTCTGAGATGTGTCGCTGATGCTTTTTAGTGTGAGAAGAAAGAAATTCGCGCTTGCGCGCCTGGGTAACGATTGTAAACAAAACAACAGCTTGATCCGTGAGCTCCCAGCATCCCCCAAGTTTTCGCCTAGTAGGCCTATAACTATTTTTCCATGAATTTTTAAAAAAACTTTTTTCGTCAACGTACCATACGTCGGTTCGGCACCTGGCAGACAATTTTCATCGACGTTTAATACATTTAATCGGCGTTAAAGGGTTAATCTGGTAACTATTAAAGACAGTTTTCCCTTGCCTTGCATTGGTGACATCTTAGATGCTACTGGGTGTTCCAAATATTTAACACAAGTGGACATGTCAAAGGGATACTACCAAATGCGCTTAACTGAGGGCTAAATTGATGTCAGCTTTCATCACACCCTTTGGAGTTTTTCAGCATGAACGTCTTCCATTTGGCATGAGCAACGCTCCTTCTACCTTCCAGAGAATCATTAACAACTTGATTAAAGATCTTTATGGAGTTAGTGCATATCTAGATGATGTAGGAGTTGTAGCAGACACTTGGCAAGAACACCTGAAAAGGCTTGAGGCAATCTTTAAATCTTTGAAGGAATATAAGTTCACTATTAATCTTGCTAAATCAACCTCTGCTCATGGTAAAGTTGTATATTTGGGATACATAACTGGAAGTGAGGAAATTCTACCTAAATCTTCAAATATAGATGCCTTTGTAAATTATCCCAAACCTACCTCCAAGAAAGAAGTCATGAGATTCTTGGGAATGAGTTCATATTGCAGAAGATTCTGTAAAAATTTCAGTAGCATAGCCTATCCTCTTACCAATTTAACTAGCAGCAAAAAAGAATTAAATTGGGATGAATTGTGTGAGAACTCTTTCCTACAAATTAAAAATATGTAGTGTTCTAATCCTATTCTTACTGCTCCCAATTTTTCTAGATCCTTCTGCTGACAGACCAATGCATGTGACCATGGTATTGGTGCTGTTCTGGAAGAGTCTTATAGCCTCTGCCGCAATAGTGAATACTCAAACCACTAGAATCTGATATAATTCAGAAAATACTAGGAAAAACTAATCAAAATTATGTAAAACTATCTATAACCTGCTGTGCAACTAAATCACAGTAACTGTACTTCATCAAATGCAAAATAACAACTGGAAAATAAAAAAAGCTGCTGCAAATGATTCCGATGATCACACCGAAGCTGGGAAAAACAAATTGAGCTTACCTGCCAGGTTGTTTTCTGTGCTCCCTGATAATGGGTGGGGGATGTCACCTAGACAAAAACAGTAGTATAGTATTACTGCAAAATTTAATAAAAGTTACCATGTGAGTTAGAAACATTAGCTATAAGTTACTTATATGGAATCTACCTTTCAGAGCACAACGATTGTAGAAAGTCAATTTAGCATCACAGGGTCCACACTCCAAGTTGATCCACACACTGCGGCGCTCCCGGTGCTGTACCAGGGAGCTCTCTATGAAGAATCTTAAAAAAAAGGGGGATGAAACTGAATCAATTCTTTCCGAAGAATGAATTACTTCACACATATTACATCAAAAACTACTTCATACTAGTCTTACAAATATTCATCAGTAATTTATATTTACTATTTGCACTTCAACATTTAATTCTTGGATATTCAAAACCCTAAGATCTAACAAAATTATCATCCACCTCATTTTCATCTTTTGAATCTTTATACAAAGCACCTGAACCACTATCTTGTCACTCCTTTATATTTCATCTAGCCATGCTACGAACAAAGAAGCTTTTGCCTCCTTTGAATTCTGCTTAATCTCTCATCAGAACCAGAGGCCTAAGCTACGTCACAAAGACACTTTGTCTTACTCAGTTTTAATTCTTTCTGTTAAATTATTTTTTCCTTTGGATTCACTGCATGCAAGTGGACAGATTGCTTAAGGCAATCATCCCCTATGTAAGGCTGTTTATTGCGTAATTTAATATTGTGTTCTTTGGACAAATTATCCTAACTAGTACTGCCTTTAAGTCAAGAAAGTTTCTCGTGGTATGTCATTTTGTACTAAGCCTTGCAATTCAGTTTTTCCATAGTAACATAGTAACTTTCAACCTATGCTATTCCTTCCAAACATTAATACATAGCTTCTTATCTATATGTTTATGTTTTTGGCATATGGCAGCTGACAGGTATAAGTCTCTTACAGCCTTACTTGTAGCTTTTATGTCCAAAAACATTTATTATTACTGGTCCTAGGGCACCCTCATGGCAGCTGATAGTTACAAGTCTCTTACAGTCTTATTTGTCGCGGATCAGCAATCACGGATTCTGAAGTTAATCACGGGTTTTTCCTTGGACCACTTCTCAGTCTATATCGCTGGTATGAATCCCAGCATCACAGGCTTGTCCATGGTAGGCTAAGCCTCGTCTGGTTCCGATAACCAGCAAATGCATTAACAGATTCACATTATGATATTAACTGACAATAAAGGTAATAAAACCATTCTCACCTTATATATTATTGGCATATCTTCATAATATATAGCCTATTCATGGAATAATTCCACATCATTGACATCAACTTGTAGTTGAGTGGCCAGCAGAAATGTAAACATTGAGTTAACACTTCACAGTGACCTTTGTCACTCTTAACATTTTTAGAAATGTTAATAGTAGTAGTGTTATTACAGTAGTAATAACATTTAGGAAAACATTAATTTTCAATTCGAACTTCATTATTGTTTTGGTATAACGTAATCAACTTCTCTGAACACTGCAGTCATACAAACAACAATTGTCATAGATTATTGTATTGTTGTTTGCGATCGGTGACGAAGCGTAAACGTAATAAAACCATTTTTACCTTATATATTATTGTCATATATTCATGATAAAACGCATATCTTATATATTATTGGCTTATCTTCATACTAAAAAGCCTCTTCAAGGAATAATTCCTTGGGGAATGCATTTTTCAAAAGACAAAAATACACTTTACAAGTTTAAAGTATGCACTGATTACTTTATTTTGATGTGATTACATTAATATTACAGTATGGTACTGTAAGCAGTACAGTAACTAATTTTTATCATAAATTTATATTCATTCACGAAAACAATAAGTATGATCACCCTGACGTCACCAAACCTAGTCTCATTCGTACATAGTATTTTTACATTATGTGATAGTGGTTACACCATTCTACAAACTACATTGTATTTTACATAAGTATCCTCTAAACTCTATCATAAATCACTTTACTTACTTTTTTTTGGAGCCCAAATACTATATCCCGGAAAATTAACAAAATATGAAATTTTCATTATTAAAATGAAGTTTTATTGTATACTTACCGAACAATTATAGAGCCGTGATTTCACGAGCGGCAGGATACTAAATTCAAATTTAGCGCGTCGGCGTCGCCAACACTGGTGGTGATGACGTCATCTCCCTCCACTCGCGGGAGAACCAGGTACAACTGCCCAGGTGAATCCAATTCTTTCTGCCCGTCCGTCCACCTAAGGGGAGGAGGGTGGGATAATCATAATTGTTCGGTAAGTATACAATAAAACTTCATTTTAATAATGAAAATTTCATTTTTATTGTATGTGTTCTTATACCGAACAATTATAGAGCTGATTACACATTTATGGGAAGGTGGGATTTTCAGTGGACCACTAGTATTTTTAAATGGTTACATTTATTGCAATACCAGTAAACACTCAAGGTGTCTGTTGTACCTTACCTTGTAAGAGAGCTACAGCAGACTGTTACTGCCTCTGGTCGGTGCTCTTCTTACTATTGTAGAGGAATTGGAATTTGCCCAAAGTTAGCCTCTACAGGAGTGGAATCCTTCCGTAGTTCAAGCGAGTCAAGGCTGACTGACGGTAGGATAGTAACAACAAAGATTGCCCTTGCCCTGGGCTAAGACCAGAAATTCAATCATACAAAACATTTGTCACCAACACCAGATTTAAAAACATATATCACCCAACCATTGTAAAATCTGACCTAACAGACTGGTGAGTATCCCAGGTACTCAGTACCCCCCAGCTTCCTTGAACTCGACAACCTATTCAAGGTGAAAAGTTAGCATAGAGGTGACGACCCCTGTGCCGTTTCTCCCAACACCATGCCAGAAACCGCCACCGGACCTAAGTTTTACAATTCTCGAAAACCGTTTCTATCTCTTTGAGATAATGACTCGCAAAAAACCGAATTCGATCTCCAGAACGTGCTCTGAAGAATCGAAGCTAAAGATAAATTCTTTCTGAATGCTAAAGAGTTGCCACTGCTCTAACCTCGTGAGCTTTAACTCTCAGAACGGAAAGATTGTCGTTCTCAGGACTGCGAGTGAGCTTCCCTGATAAGCTCTCTAATAAAGAACGATATAGCATTCTTAGAAAGAGGACGAGAGGGATTTTGAACCGAGGTGGTCCAGAGCTTAGAAGATTGTCCTCTGATACCCTTAGTGGCAAACAGATACTGCTTAATAGCCCTGACTGGACATAAGAGCCTTTCTTCCTCCTCATGTCCAACCAAATCAGATAAGTTCCTTACCACAAAACTCCTCGGCCCAAGGATTAGAAGGATTCTCATTTTTGGCTAGAAAGGTCAAAGATACCGAAAATACAGCATTGCCTTGAGAGAAACCGACTCTTTTGTCTATAGCGTGCAATTCGCTGACACGCTTAGCAGAAGCTAGTGCAATAAGAAAGAGTGCCTTCTTAGTCAAGTTCCTGAGTGAAGCCGACTTCAAAGGCTCAAACGGTGGCCCATGAGGAACTTAAGCACCACATCTAAGTTCCAAGCCACTGTTATCTTGCGGGAGCTTAGTGGTTTCGAAAGACCTAATGAGGTCCGACAGATCTGAATTGGAGGAAATATCCAAACCTCGATGTCGAAAACCGAAGAGAGCATGGCTCTATATCCTCTGATCGTCGAAGGAGCCAGTTTCTTAGAGTTCCTAAGAATAGAAGAAAATCTGCTATTTCTGTTAAAGAGGTCGCAGAAGTAGAGACTTTAGCACTTCTACACCACTCTCTGAAGATTCTCCACTTCCTTGATAGAGTTGTTAGAAGACTCTCTCCTACAACGAGCGATAGCTTCTGCAGCTCTTCTTGAAAATCCTTTCGCTCTGACAAGATTCCGGACAGTCTGAACCCTGTCAGAGCTAGAGCGGACAAGTTTTGGTGGAACCTCTTGAAGTGAGGTTGTTTGAGAAGCCACTTCTCTGGAGGAAGAAGTCTGGGGGGAAGTCTACTAACAACTGGAGAAGGTCCGGGAACCACTCTTTCCTGGGCCAAAAGGGAGCGATTAACGTTAGCGTTACATTGCTGTGCGACATGAACTTGTTCAGCACCTCTCTTATTAGACCGAACGGAGGGAATGCATAAGCTTCCAGACCCGACCAATCCAACAGCATTGCGGTTTCCACCGACCCCAAGCTAGAGGATCTGGACTGGAGAACAAAAGAGAGGAAGACGGTTGTTTCCTCGATGTCGCGAAAAACAGGTCTATTGACGGTCGTCCCCAAAGGCGCCAAAGTTTCTGACAAATCTTGTTGTCCAAAGTCCACTCCAGAGGTAACACTTGCTGTTGACGACTTAACTCGTCCGCCAGGACGTTCATCTTTACGGAACAAATCTCGGGACTAGCTGAACCTTCGCTTCGTTTGACCACAGGAGGAGATCCTTGGCTACTTCGTACAGAGAAAGACTGAGTCCCCCCCTGTTTCCGCACGTACGAGAGAGCCGTGGAGTTGTCGGAATGCACTGCCACTACTCGGCCTTCTACTAAGCTCCGAAACTGTCTGAGCCCTAAGAAAATTGCTAACAGTTCCTTTACATTTATGTGGAACTTCTTCTCCTTCTCCGACCAAGCTCCTGAAGTCCGTTGATTTCCAGTAGGGCTCCCCAACCTGTGTCCGATGCGTCGGAAAGAACTGTGAGGTTCGGGAGGATGGGTCGTAAATCCTAACCCTTCTTCCAACCTTGCTCGAGAGAGGCCACCACCTTAGGTCCTCTTTTTTTTTATTTGATCTGTTGACAGGAAAGGTAATCGAGTCTGTTGTGTCTTCCTGCACCAAGAGGCTCTCAGGAAAAACTGCAGAGGTCTCATGTGCAGTCTTCCCAACGTCACAAATTTCTCCACTGACGTCAATTTGCCCAGGAGCCTCATCCACTGATTGGCAGAACTTACCTTTTTGTCCAAGAACTCCTGAACTGTCTCCAGACAGCCTTGAACCCTCTTCGGGGACAGAAAAGCCCGAAAAACTTGAGCATTCAGAATCATCCCCAAATAAAGGATGCTCTGAGATGGAACCAACTGGGACTTCTGTTTGTTGACCAGAATTCCTAACTTTCTGGCAAGATCCAGAGTTGTTCCAAGGTCCTTCATGCACCGACTCTCTGATTCCGACCGGAGAAGCCAATCGTCCAGATAGAGGGAGATTCTTACTCCTAATATGTGTAGCCAGTTCCTATCGGGGATAGACCCTGGTGAAAACTTGAGGAGCGGTCGCTAGTCCGAAGCAAAGCGCCCGAAATTGAAACACCTTGCCTTCGAACATGAACCTCAGGTACTTCCGAGATTCGCGATGTATCGGAATGTGAAAATAAGCGTCTTGCATGTCCAGAGAGACCATCCAATCCCCCTGTTCTGATGGACTCCAGAACCGACCGAGTGGTCTCCATATGAAATTTGTTTTCCGTCTGGACATGCAAGTTCAGGGCGCTCACATCCAAAACCGGCCTCCAGCCCCCTGATGACTTGGGAACTACAAAAAGGCGATTGTAAAAGCCTGGAGGAAAATCCCCTTCTATCTGTTCTATCGCTTCTTTGAGAACAAGCGCTTCCACTTCTGCGGCTAGCGCCAGAAATTTGTCTGAGCCCGGAGAGTATGCCTGGAATGGAATTGGCACAGGTGAGAGCGAGGGAGGGTGAAACGAGAGGAATACGATAGCCGAACTTGAGTACTTGCACTACCCAGGCTTCTGAACTCCTCTGTTTCCCATTCCTCCCAAAACAGAGCCAGCCTGGCTCCCATGGTGCATGAAGAACCGAGCTTTCATTTGGAAGGTTTGTTAACCTTGGCCGAGGCCTTAGACTGAGGTCGCAAATTCGATTTCGGCCGAAAGAAGCGCTGGGTTTTCTCCCTCGAAAAGGCGCTTGGGCCAGAGGAGAAACCGAAGGAACAGTCTCCACAGGAGCTTTAGGTCTCTTAGTAGACTGTGCCAGTAAATCCGAAGTAGATTTCTTATCTAGCGCAGACGAAATTGACAACACTACATCGTCTGGAAAGAGGTTATCTTTCACAAAAGGAGCAAACAAGAGAGAGACTTCTGTTGGGACGTAACCTTTTAGAAGCAAAGGAGCACCAAAGTTGCCTTTTCTTAAGGGTACCAAAGGCGATGAGCGAAGCTAACTCATCACATCCATCCCTAATGGATTTGTCCGCACAGGACAGAACACCAATCCAATCCTCCGCTAACTCCTGGGAAAGAGAAGGACAGTCTTCGATCTTGGCCGCTAAAGCGCCAATAGTCCAATCAAGGAAGCTAAAGACTTCCAAAAGTTTAAATTGATTCTTTACAACGTGGTCCAACTCAGGCGCTGTAAAGAAAACTTTCGCTGCGGCGAAAGCAGATCTTCAGAGGAGTCGATTAAACTGGAGAAGTCTCCCTGGGTGGAGGAGGCAGAAACTCCCAAGAGAGGAGCTTCCCCAGTTACATAAAACCTATACCTCTTACGAAGCAACTTAGAGGGAGGGTAAGCAAAAAGAGCCTTCCCTAAGTCTCTTTTCATAGACATCCATTTCTCGTCTCTTTCAACGAATGTCTAACCGCTTTAGATAGAACAAGTTTTGGGAGGAGAGGGTCTGAAGTTTTCCTCCTCATCAAAAAAAGTCGAAGTTGGGAGCGCGGAGCCGCTTTCTCAAAATAATCTGGATAAGATACCAGAAGAAATCTAAGGAGACGTGAATAACACGAGAGGTGATGTGAATCCTCCTCCTCTACTTCTTCTTCATTCTCGATACCGCCGAAGAAGTAGACGGAACTACAACCGGAATCTGAAGGTTTCGAACCACCCTTGGACTCATTCATCCAGTTGGTTAACATCTCTAACTGCTTGCGCAAAGGCGCCAGAGACGAATCAAAAACAGTTAACGAAGGCTTGGAAGGGCCTAAATAAATGTTCAGCAGGAGGCGGGCAAAACTATTTGCGCCTCGCTCGGAGCCGCCGAAATTCGAGGCGAAAACAGGCGCATCAGGCGTAACAGACGAAAAAGCGCCTAAAGAAACACCCTTAGAACTGCTAGCTACAGCGCTAAACACAATCTCTACTAGTAGATGGAGCCGAAAAAGGCACAGATTGAGGCGACGAACGAGCGCTAACGGTCCGCGGCGCAACCCTACTCTCAGGCTCCTTATACCGCTTGACTGGAGGAGGCGAAGAATCGGCGCCCTGAACGCCTCTTTAAGGGACGCGAAAACACGAAACGGGCCGATCTCGCCAAGAGCGCCGCGCGACCGGAGACGAATCGCTTGAATCATTCGAAAGGCGTCTGACCGCAACACCTTTCCAACGCTTAAACCCTAGCCCTGTTGAGGCGCAAACATGCCTCAAACAAGAGAGGCGCCTGTCTGGGTGGGCCAAAATTCCCGATCTAAAAACTCCCGTGGACTTCCAGGTTATGTCCTTCTCCCCGGTGCGGGGGGAGCTGGACAGTGACCTTTGGTCTAAGGAGACGTGTCAGGACAGACAGACGCACCCTCCAACTACACTTCCTTTACCTGAGGCCCGCTTTATGCCTCCAAAAACGTCTTAACTGAATTACCAAGTGCAAAACCGTATTCGCTAGTACCGAAAATTTATGATCTAACCTCGATTCCAGACTGGCAATGGTGTCGGAAGAAACTACACGGGAAGCCGGAGAAGTGGGATTAGTAGGAGGAATAGGAGGTGTAGTTAAAGGAGACATAACAAGTTTGAGGAGAAACAGAAGGAACAGATGCATCGCAACCGACGAAGCAGAGCTAAGTCTACTTTCCCTAAGCGCGCTTTTCTAATTCTGTCTTTAGCTAATTCTCCGAGTATGAACTAAAAAAACTTCCATTGAGAATCAGTCCAATCACTACACTCGTTACATGTTCGATCTGCTGAACAAACCTGTCCCCTCACTTAACACATTTAGTGTGAGAATCATATTCTAACTTGGATAATCTAGTTTTAAACATCCTGAGATGCAAAACCTAACTCCCGACGGACTAGAAATCCTACATGGCCAACGCCTAAATAAAAAAGGTCAAAATAACAACAACGCCAAAAAAAGGAGTACTTCACCAATTCCGAACGAATCAAATTCCACCAGAAAAAAAAAGCGAATGCAAAGTCATCCAACCGCCACCGAACCCCACCGATGTTCATCCTGGAACGCCGGCTTGGAAAAGAATTGGATTCACTGGGCAGTTGTACCTGGTTCTCCCGCGAGTGGAGGGAGATGACGTCATCACCACCAGTGTTGGCGACGCCGACGCGCTAAATTTGAATTTAGTATCCTGCCGCTCGTGAAATCACGGCTCTATAATTGTTCGGTAAGACACTACAATAAAACATGAATTTTATCATAGAGCAAGATTCACTATTTACTGTCTTGTTTTTTCTCCTTCTTTTCATGACTAAATGCATTTTTAGGATAAACTCATTTACACATTTTCAAATACTATAAATGTAAATAGCAAAATCTCTCTCTCTCTCTCTCATCACTTACAGAAAAAATCTATAATACTGATCTATTATTGTCGTAATAAAAGAACAAAAAGGTTCCCGACATTTGTAGGTACAAATATGTTGCCATATTTTTATTCTTTCTGTGATTTACGAAACTGTGCTTCAATACAACTTTTATAGTTGACTCAATGATTATCACATATTATAACAGTATACAAGAGAATATCTTATCACTATCGATGTTTCATTTCTTATCACCATAAAAATATTTAAAATACAAATTTCATTGTTATTCTTGAGCTAAGCTAGTCAAGTTACTCTTGTCCCAAGCTATTCAACAATTACTCCCCTCCTAAGCTGCTCTCTCTCTCTCTCTCTCTCTCTCCATAATGAGAGAGTAAGTTAGCCAAAATGGGAGAACAATACAAAGTCAGCTAAGGGTCAAGATGGCTCTTTCGATAGTGTTTTTGGTTAAGTGTGTGTAATCTGTGTTGAATGGGTAAGCATACTTATCTTTTAGCCAAAAGTGTGGCTTGACTGTATTTTGAATATTTGCTTCAAAGATGTTCTATTTTATTGGACCTTTTGATTTTGCTTTTAATCTTTTGCTTATCGATGTGTTCTCCTGTCTCCTTATAGGTGGATCTGGAACAAAGGGGAACTGATCTGATATTTAGAAATGGGAACTTAACTGATGTTCCGTGGTGTTTCTAGACTGTGCTATGACTTTTCTAGTTTTATGACTAAACTAATGTTGGTTATTGTAGAGAAAGGGGTGGATGGGGTTAGCTCAATTCCCAGGGTTATTTGAGATAGTATATGGATTTTGAGTTCAACCTTTCATTTAATCATTTTGTTGAGAACTTGACTTGATGCCTAGCTGCACGGTCATTGCTACCTCTCATTTAATCATTTTGTTGAGAATTTGATGCCTAGCTGCACGGTCATTGCTACCACCATAAAATACATACATATACATACATACATACATACATACATACATACATGCATACATACATACATATTATATATATGGAATTTTTATTCTAAAATTAATATTAATAATACTTACCTGTATAATTTATCTAGTCCCACCCATCCTACCCCACGATCTGCCTATCACAACTGATTTGAGGGAAGGTTTTCGTATCTGTCAACGACAGTGTTGCCAACTGGCGGACAGAATAGGAGGTAACAGGGTTGCCAATGTGGTAAATTTTGGTGCGGTTTTTGGGGATTTAGGGCTAGATAAATTATACAGGTAAGTATTATTAATATTAATTTTAGAATAAAAATTCCATATTAATAAACATTACCTTAATATAATTTATCTAGCCCGATTAACCACATTGAAAAGGAGGAGGGAATCTGAATACAATTTCCCCTTCGGACAGAATAGGAGAAAACAAACAAAGAAATATATATCATAGGCAGTCAAAACTCAACCCAAGGTCAAAGATACTAACAAAGTCTCCTACCATAATGCCACCAAACTGCGGTAGCACAGGACAAGGAGTAAGTGCATAGTCAGTCCGTCTGTACTAAAGTCAGGTGACCGACCAGGTGACCAGTCAGACGAATTGCGGACAGCAAGGCTGCACCCTGAAGACTATCAAGCACTATTCTTTCCCCGGGGTAAAGGATGAGTGTCTGGACTGTCTGGGCGATTCAAAGCTAAGCAAACCTTGGGGGTGTATCAACGCAACCCAACGTCGCCAGCAACGAATCGGCTCATGAGCAACTCCTAACTCGAGCTTTCTGGTGCCAAGAGAAAGGAGCGCAGAGCAAAAAGGCGATTCAGTCCCGAAGGACGAATGCCTGACAGTCCAACCTGGTCTCATGTTACACGATCATCGGGGGTGTATCAACGCAACCGACTTCGTCAACAAGAAACTCAGGGCTACTAAATGTCGCCTGATCTCACACGAGTGTCTGACTCCGAGAAGACAGGCGAGACAAAAAGTAGATGGTGAGCGAGTCACCAGATGACAGCAGACGATCCATCGACTAATTCCCTGTCCAGGACAGTGGAAGAAGCAGGAGTCGTCAGGACAAGCGAACCAGTGGCTAGTCCTAGGTCAGCATCGACTCTGGGAGAAGCGTAGTCGCCAGTGCCGACAACCCAGTGGCTGGAACCATTTCACACTGAAAATGGAAGCAGCATGAGTTGCCAAGCAGTCAGTCCTTGTCATCAACAACACCTAAATACCAAACTGCCTAATTCCCATTATAACTACGTCAAAAACTGCCATGGGTTATAATACAAAAACAAAAAATATATACAACAAAACAAAAATTAATGAATAATATACAGGTAGCAACCAAATGTAAAACAGGAAGACTACCTAATTCTCCTGTCTGACGACCTGTCCTGCCATCACCAACGGGCCCAAAGAACGAAGGTCGCCTAGAACTAGAGAAATATCCCTCAAGTAAAAAGAGGCAAAAACAGAATTAGACCGCCAAGTCGCCGCCTCAAGCACCTTGGCGACTGAGACGTTCTTCATAAAAGCTACTGATGTAGCAACTGCTCTAATACTGTGTGCTCGGCGTCTGGTCTTCCCCAGCAGCCGAACCACCAGTTTTAACGATCAGATCTCTGAGAAAAAGGATACACCATTCTTTGAAATAGGTCTCTTGACATTTCGGGGTGAAACAACAGATGACGGGGACGACCCTGAATGTCCTTCGTGCGGTGTAAATAACATAGAGCGCCCTACAGGGCAAAGAACTAATTCCTCATTAAATTACCAACAAAGTCGACCAGCGACTTCAGTAACGAAAGACCAATGGATGGGATTATCAGACGATTCAGTCTTTGCGACAAATTCAGGAAGGTATGACAAAATCATGTCTTGTCCAGATCTGGCAACCAGAAAAGAGAGTGCTTGCAGTTCACCCACCCTCTTGGCTGTAGCCAGTGAGACAAGGAAGAGTGTCTTAGAAGAGAGGTCCCTAAATTTGGCAGAATTCAGAGGCTCAAACAGGGAGGGAACCTTAAGGCTTGAAGGACTTTGTTAACGTCCCATGTCGGAGGCGAAACACTGTGGCCCTGGGTCGAGATAGGGAAAAAGATCGAAGTAAATCTCTAATGACATAAGATGAAGAGATCTCAGGGAGCCTTGCCTTAAAAACATAGGAAAGCTAGAACCTATAACCCTTAATGCACGAAGGTGACAGGGCCCTGTCATGATGTAAATGAACTAAAAACTCCGCTACTTTCGGTAAGGAAGGTCTAGAAATTGAATGTCCTTGAGACTTACACCAACGTCTGTAAACCGACCATTTATTGCATGATAATTTACTCTGGTTGATTGCCGTCTGGCAAGAGCCAAACTGTCGCGCCACTCTGGAGGAGACCCTTCGTGCTTGGAGAACCTCCTGCAGTCTCCAGCATGAAGATGAAGCATGTGGAGCCTCTGATGGAACGATGAAAATGGGGTTGTTTGAGAAGATCTGGTCTCTCTGGCAGGCGAATGGGGGGTTCCACCAGTGCTTCCAGAAGGTCGGGAAACACTCCTTCTGTGGCCAGAAGGGGGCGATCAAGGTGAGATCCAGACGCTTGGTTGCCCTCACTTTGTTGAGGACTGACCATCACCAGAGAGAACGGAGGAAAAGCATAGGCTTGAAGTCCTTCCCAGTCCTGCAAAAGAGAGTCTGTCACGGCACTCTGAGGAGTCTGATAAGGGGCGAAGAATATCTGGCACGAAAATTCAGTGGGGTGGGCAAAAACAGATCGACTGTGACAGGCCATTTCTTCCTGAGGCTGTCGAAGACTTCCTGGCAAAGTGTCCACTCCGACCCTTGAACTTCGTTCGGTCTCGACAAGGCGTCTGCTAAGACTTGTGATGGCCCAGGCCCCCGGATAAACTGAGGGATCAACGTAATCCCCCTGTCTTCTGCCCAACACAGGATTGATCGGGCTTCTTGAGTGAGAAGATCCGACTGTGTGCCGCCTTGGTTTCTCAAGTACGAGACTGCTGTGGTGTTGTCGACAAAGATCGCGACAACCGACTCCAACAGTTGTTCCTGAAATGAAAGAAGGCCTAGGTACACTGCCCTCAGTTCCCTCCAATTTATTGACATGATCCTCTCCTCCATCTAACCAAAGGCCCGAAGCGGCTTCGGAGCCCAGGTGTGCGCCCCACCTTGATCCGAGGCGTCTGACCAAAACATTAGGTCCGGAGGAACCGAAAGAAGAGATGTCCCTGACTTGAGGCGGTGAACTTTGCATCCACCAACGGAGATCCTTCCGACATTGTGGAGTAAGAGGCGACTATCGTGTCCTCGGACACGAAATCCCATGACTGGCGAAGTGTCGACTGAAGGGACCCTCATTCTGAGAAGGCTCCCGGGAACCAGTGGATGAGGATGACAAATGGCCCAGGAGAGACCTCCAAAGAGAAACTGGCTGCGTTACGGAGGACAAAAATTCTTTGATCAGACTCAGAAGCTTGTCTATCCGTTTCTGAGCGGGAGAAGCCCTCAAAATCTGGGAATTCAAAACAATCCCAGATAAGTCATGATCTGGCAAGGGATTAGATTGGACTTGTCGAAGTTGACACGAATGCCCAACTCGACACAAAGAGACAGAACTATCTCCTCGACCGGAGACATTTCTCTAGAGATTCGGCTGGACTAGCCAATCGTCCAGATACCGAAGCATCCTTACATTTAACTGATGCAGAATAGCTGAAACAGGAGCATCACCCGAGAAAAGACCTGTGGAGCAGTGGTGAGGCCGAAACAAAGGGTCTTGAACTGGAAAACTCCCGAGTCGTGAAAAACCGAAGGTAAGGTCTGCTTCTGGATGGATGGGGATTTGCAGATAAGCATCCTGCAGATCGATGGAAATCATCCAGTCCCCCCTTCTGACGGATGAAAGAACAGTCTGGACCGTCTCCATCCTGAACTGGACTTTAGAATGAACTTGTTCAAAACCGAAAGATCTATGATGGGGCGCCAGGCACCCGAGGCCTTTAGAACTACAAACATCCGAGAGTAAAAACCCGGAAGAAGGAGGAGCTCGCTCTATGGCATCCTTCTCCAAGAGGGCCGAAAGCTCCTTCTCCAAGGCTTGACCCCTGATTGAGTGAGGGGAATAACTGCTGAACTCGAGAGGACGATTGGAAAGTGGAGGTCTGGAAACAAAAGGGATCTCGTAACCTTCCTTCAGGACCTCCACCACCCAAGCATCCACCGCTCTCCCTGCCAAGCTGACCAATGGCGGGAGAGACAAGCTCCTACTGCGGTCTCCAGGCGAGGTGACGACTCCTACTTCGAAAATTCTTACGCAGAGACAAGGAAGAAGAAGAAGAAGAAGAAGGTCCTCCTGGAGGTTGAGCTCTTTCTCTGCCCTTAGAGCCACGCCAAGAACCTCTCCGCGTTTGTTTCAAAGGGTGAGCACCAGAGGATGAAGAAGAGCACCAGCAACCTGAGATGTACTCTGGAAAAAAAGAGCCAGAAGGAGGTTGTTGGGCTGGAGCAGAAGGTACAGATCTGGTCCTAAACTTACGCTTACTCCTTGAAGGAACGGGAGGAAGACCAGAGGAAAAAAGCTCTTGATAAGGCCCAGTGAGCTTGGGAAGAGGCATCACCTTGATGTTCCTTCAAAACCTCAGAAAGCACAGAAATATCGAAAAGGAAATCGCAAAGGGAGAAGAAGGACAAACAGACGGGTTCTCTGAATCTCCGATACAGAGGAGGTAACTGCGACAAATACAGGTTACGCCTTAGAGAAACAAGAAAGGCCTGCATTGAAGCAGCAAGCTGTTCTGATGTACAGAAGCGATTGAAATAGATGAGCAGAATTTCTCAAAAAGAGGAGCATCAGGAGGAACAAACCCGGAGTCCTTGATATACATTAAAAGCCCTCCGAGGACCCACATATTGAAGGATTGAGCTTCTTGTAAGGAGCTCATAACATACTCCATAGCAATAAAATCTTCAATTGAGACAGAGACCGAAGCCTTAGAAGGCAAGGGTTGACTTGAAAGTCGGACAAAATCAGGATTTGGCTTGGGGGGTCGAGAGAATGAAGAATCATCCGCCACCTGGTAAACTCCTCTCCAGTGCGTAGAAGAGAAGAGAGCTTCCTCTTCCTTCCCCGATCACCTTCGAAAGTTTAGCGGCAACGTCCGCCTCACTCTCGCAAACCTCTGGGCAAAGGGAAAACGTAAAAATTCCCGTAACCGGGAAGGACCGTCAAGAAAAATCCCTTCTGTAATACGAGGCGGAGGCTGCTTCTGCTCTTTAGGCCTCGCCTGAGGAAGAAAACTCAAAATTAAATCAAAAAGTTTCTTGAATTCTACATCATGACATCCATTCGAGGAAACATCAATATCACACGAATCCGCGTCATCATCATCATCGTCGTCAGATCCTAACTTAGAAACTTCCCCTGAAGTAAAATCCTGACGACTAGCTATCTAGGTCTAACACTAATATCCCTCCCCCTTCTCCTAAATAAGCGCCCTTTGGCACTGTTACGGGACTAACAGGGGACACGTTGGGTAAAGATTCGTTAGGCAACCTGCCCGGACCGGATCCCCCTAGGCCTTCGCCACGACGGGGTTCACAAGCCGGGGTATCTGTCGCACCGTTACCCATGGTGCTGTCGACAGGTACCTGACGAGGAGCTGAAAATGAATCTAAAAGTGTTAGACATTCTAGTAAAGGCTTCTTGAAAATTCTCTGACAGATTGTTAAACTTAGCTGAAATATCTCTATCTAGACTAAGCTGTAATTTCTTAAATTCTGTTTCCAGGTAGTTTCCATTGCCAAAATCTTTGAATCCACATCAGAAATAACTTCACTAATTACCGGTTGTACAGGGGGCAAAGCATCAATTAATTCGGAATCGGAGTCGTACGATACCGAAACCGAAGAGCCAGAACCATAAGCGCCCCAAGTCAAAGAATTCGTTAGATACAAGTTTCTAGCAATCGATTTCTTTTTCTCCTTAACCGATCTTTTACGCTGGCAAGATTGTTTGGCGTTTCATATAAGCAGTCATATCCTCTCAGACCAGGGCTTACATACGTCACAACGAGAAGTCAAGTCACAAACCTGTCCACGACAAGAGCTACAAATGTCATGGGGTTCATACTCCCTGCTACTCATCCTTGTCCCACAAACCGGGCAGTTCCTGATGTTGCTGCAGAAGGAAGCATTGTAATTTCTTGGTAATCCATTGTAGAATTGGACAGGTCAGTAGTTCCGGGTCGCGCAAAAGTTCGTAATTTAAGATAAGAACCACAACAGAAATCAAAGTTAATTCACTATTTCGTGATGTAATGAGTGAGTGGTAATTCATATAAAGTCTCATTTAACAAATAATGAAAGCTTTAAAGGCACAAAAATGTTTAAGGAAATTTATAAAGAGCGGCCGTGATGTAAACAACAACGGACGCTCGTTAACAACTGATTTGAGGGAAGGTTTTTTCGTATCTGTCAACGACAGTGTTGCCAACTGGCGGACAGAATAGGAGGTAACAGGGTTGCCAATGTGGTAAATTTTGGTGCGGTTTTTTGGGGATTTAGGGCTAGATAAATTATATTAAGGTAATGTTTATTAATATATATAATATATATATATATATAATATATATATATATTATATATATATATATAGTTACTTGAGCTCAGAGATATAAAACATCCATCTAACTGCCAACTCACACTAACAAAACCACACAATGAAAATTATGCATATCGAAGCGAACATATTTTTCAAAATCATAAAAAAAATTGGAGATAATGCTTAACAAAGATAATAAGAAAAATTATCTGGTATAAAAAAAGGTCATCTTAATACACATTTATCTCTGACCACACTGAGTAGATAATTGAGAGGAAAGACAGGTTACAAGGGCTTCACTCTGCTGGAGATGTCACACTTATCTTCTAACCAGTTTCGCTCATCACAGGTCACATGATGAGTAAGCTATCTTCCAAGACTGGCAGTTATAGAATTAGTGAAATAACTACCAGTAAGTCTCCCAAATATGACTCCTGGGACACGAGATGTGCTCATAAATTATTCTGTTTTTGTCATACTGAAAAGTATCACATTTCCTTGTTTCTCTTTGATAATTAGGTAGGGAAGCTGCACCTAAAAACACTTATCCAACATTTGTTGGAAAGTGAAAAAAAAACAAAAATGTTGTAAAGTGAAAAAAAAAGAAAAAATCTTACAAATCTAGCAACAAAAGGCATGCATTGCCTTACTTCTGTAGATGAGGAAATCCCATCACACTGACTAGTAATGTTCACTACTGAGAAACCTACACTGCACATGACAGGGTGGGAAAGGAGGAAGGCAATCTATATCTATAGTACATAAAAAATGGATGTGTGTGTGTATGTTCCAGTATAACTCTGAAACACATGGAGCAATTTCAACCAAACTTGGTGTACATAAGACTTACTATCTGAAAATTATTACTATGGGGTATATAAAAATGTCCTTTTAATAAAGTAGACTATTAAAGGTATTTAAGCCCTGTACTACTCCATGCAGCTGAAAAATGTGTAATAACAAAGAGGAGGTTTTGATGAAGAAATCTAACCACCATATATTAAGACCATTTTTGCTAAAACAGAGCAACTACAATGCCTTTTCCTGTATAGTTATGGGTTACAAATTTCATTCCAAAGTAATCTTCCTTCAGATACAAATAATTTCAATAAACAAAATACTTCACATTCTTACACACAATGTCATATCCCTCCCAAATATATTATATACATACTACTATGTTTGGTCACTTAATACAGGATGCAAAAGTGGTGATAGAAGGAAACAAGAACTGTTATGTCACACTTACGTGTCACCACATGAATGACATCTGTAGCCCTCTGCTGGTATAGTCAGGCGTAACCAAGAAGGAGGTGCAACATTTGGAGTAAATGGAGGCAAATGTACCCCATCAAGTTGCCACTGGGTAAGATCAGTCCCTTCTGCAGGCAATTCATTATTTGGTGGGGGATATTCTACTACTTCTCCTTCACCTCCTCCATTAACCTGTAACATTGTGGAAATCTCAGTCAACTTCTATGAGTTATCTGAAGCAAAATTGAGAAAATCTGATAACTGATATACCATTTAAGGAAAAACTAAAAATAAATCAGAGATAATACTAATACCATTTTATATGAAGAAAACTAGTAAAAGACGAATATGTTACTGAAGCACAAACCTGCTGTCTATCCTATATATTTAGAAACCTTTTACGTGTTTCACATTTTTGCGGTCTACTTTGTCACAAATTTTTGTGGAACACACTATTCACTTTTCCACGGGGAACTTTCACTCAGATTTTTTTCTATGGACTATATCTTTAAAATTATTACTAATTTGCTTTTTTTGTAGAGCAACATATAAGGGTGATGTAATATGCATTTGAAATGATACCGCTATAAAAAATTTTGATGATAGAGCATATTGTACAATATTTAAAAATATTCACTAATTATTTTCATTTTATTTTCCAGTAAAAACAGACTAACAAATAAAATTGAAATGAATAGCAAATATCTTAAATATTGTATTACATGCTTAATCATAAAAACCTTTACATGTTGCCTTTTTTTTGCTTTATTTACTGTACAGTATTTCATTACAAGTTTAGTTGACTCCAAGTATATCACAAATATCATAACAATACACAAGAGAATATTTAATAACTAAATATTTCATCTCTAATTAAAAATATCTAAAATGCAAATCTGTGGTTGGCATCACATTGTGCTATTTAATAAATTGTCTCCTCTCCTATCAAACCAAATTGGGAAATGCGTGTGTATGTACTGTATACGGACAAGCTAGGGAATATCAAATGTGTTTATCTCTTGTGGGTTGTACATGTGATTGATTTTAAATTTTTATGCAGTTAAAATCATGACAAAACACACACAAAAAACCAGAGCATGAGTAAAAATTAAAATGAGAATAGCATATATAATAAAAACTAAAAAATGGAAGGCGTTAAGTGTGTTACAAGCTTTACCATATGTGATACATCAGTTGTTGTTCTCTCTCTCTCTCTCTCTCTCTCTCTCTCTCTCTCTCTCTCTCTCTCTCTCTCTCTCTCTCTCTCTCATATTCCATAAAATTCAAAAATGCATAAATGTAAAAATCTTAAAAGAAAACAAGCTCTAATTAAGTCAAAGCCCTGTCCTACCCATCAGACACCCCTTGCAGCCAGGGAAACTCCTCCTCTGCTTCACTCACCTTCTGGATGATCTTCCTCAAAACAGCTTCAATGGCCTTTAACTTGCCCAGTCATCTAACCCCCTGCCCTTGGATATTCTCCCGGCCTCCCAGACATCTTAAACCATTTCTCAGTCTCTTTATGAGTGTAAACAGTTACCAAAATTTCCTTAGGCCACGCACCATTGCCAACCATGATCAAGTGGTTTTTTCAATTGTTTTAGAAATTTATGTAAATATCTTTAGTTCCTAATCTAGTTGTGTGGGATAATGTCAAGGTCCAGATAATGATCTGGATAATCAAGAGATAACTGTATTCAGGTGTGTTCTATACTCTATTGGCTCCATGGCGAGAAGGGCAGGGCATGGACGGTGACCAATGCTGCCACATCAAATATTCCAACTCACGTTTTATGGTAATATGAAGGCAGCATAAGTTATACAACACAAATATAATTGGTTGCTGATCAATTTTTGCCAATCATTAAAAAACCCTCGTAATTTACTAGCATTTAACAACAATAAAATAAAAAATTTATTCTTAAACATGGCAAAAAAATTCGAGCGCTGCCAGTTCCTCTCTGAGGTGTCAAGCTGACCTCAGGGCATAAAGATGTCAAAACAGACTGTGCCTCCACAAGGGAAGCTCAGTCAAAACACTCACTGACTCACTAAGGAGTCTGTCGCCTTTCAAACAACATGGAAGGAAGTCCTCAAGAATCGTTCATAGGGTCGGTTAAGTACTTTTCTAAAGAACAGGCAAACCATGGACCCATGGTGGATGTCAGAATAACACTGCAATGCACCTCAGAAAAAGCAACAATGATCCCGGAGAGAACAATCAGCA
>NC_087208.1:76304380-76362919 GCF_015104395.2 Macrobrachium nipponense | reverse complement strand
GAACAATCAGCATGATAAAAACTGATAACACAAAAACAAGTAAATTAAAAGTGCGGCAGTCCAGTAGCTTGTGATAATCACAAGAAAGGTCCAAAAAGAGATTGAATTAGGCCTATATGAAAAACAGAGACCTGGAAGAATGGAAATATTTTCAAAGGAGTGTCGAGGCAATAGGGAACACCTAGAAGTATACCACTCCCAGGAGACATTAACAAACACCAAGGAGGTTAAACCTCCTTGACAGACGCACAGATTAAAAAGGATAAATGGGAAGGGTAGGACTTTAAAAACCCGAGAGAAGTACATTTGGCATCGTAGGGGACAACGCCTAAATTGCCACGAAGGAGCCGATAGGGTATAGCTGCAGACATGTGGAAACAACCAGCCAAGGGGTATATACTTAATTCTACAGCTCTTGGGAAAAGTCAACTGTACAGACTGGCTCAAGTACATTGATGGGTTTTGTATTTAAATAAATACATAGTGTCTAAATGCATTAAAAAGCAGTTGGCCTTAATTTTAGAACAAGATATATCCTGTGTGATACCATTTTGCTGCTTTAATATGGTGAATGCTATAAGAACTAATCTAATACAGCTAGTGTATTCTTAATGCCCTCCCTCCTGCTTTTAACTCTCAACTTAGACCCTAGAATAGGACTGTCTTCACACTAAGTTTTAGTTTTATAAAAGTAAATATGAACAGTTGTTGCTTCAATTTTTTTCTAATGAAACCTAATCCTGGCTCATGATTTGTAATTTTACAACTCAAAACTCAATAGCAAGCTGAACAGACAAATGCACATGAAACCTAAGCTAATCTTAACGAACCATGTAAACTCAGATTGCTAATATGTAAATCAATTATAATGAAAATTAGTAACTTATGAAAAAAAGCAACTTACAAAGCTCTGCAGGTAGGCCACAAGCTCACTGTTTTCTTTGTCAGACTGATGCAACAACTCGCCACTCTTAAACCAATGGCTGCTGTCATTTTCTGTTATGGCCCTGTCATAGTCGCCGTATTCAATGCCACTTTCACTTCCTTCTGACATAACTACCTCTGCTTGGATAGGCATGGGGAACATATCATCTATTTCACCTTCGAACTTGTCTTCTTCTTTATCATAGTTGCTTTCTGATGTTTCAGAGACCATGTCCTTCCTGACTGCCATACTGACATTATTTCTGGTTACCTGTATACTACAGCTATCCTTAATGGCTAGTTTTTCACTAGAATTGCTCTTCTTCAGACCATCTCTTTCTTTTTCTATGTGGTTTACTTTCTGGATATTGTCCTTTGATGCTTCCTGAGTGATGGTGGTAATGCTATTTTTCTTAACTTGAGGAGGTAACACTTGAGAGGTACGTTTATTAGACTGCTCTGTTGCATCAACTCCTCCTGTGGTTTTTGTTTGTCCTTTGCTTTTTTTGGGGATTTTTAATTTTACTTCAGTGATTTTAGGAAGTTCTTCTTTTAAATTATTGGTTTTTGGGGACAATTTATTATCTTTAGGGCTTGTTGTATGTGCAGCCTTTTCACCAAAGTGATTTGTTGGTTTTACAACCTCCAAACCCTTCTGAATCCCTTTCTTTTCATTGCCACTTTCCCTTTTGTCAACACTGGATTTCTCTTCTTCAGCCCCCCTAAGGACTAAGCTTCTTCCTGGATCAATAGTTTTGCTTTTTTCAGGGAAATCTTTAGAACCAAGCTTGGATGGAACCACTTTACTTTTGTCAGTATTCTTATCTTTAGACAATTGATTAGTATTAGAACTTCCTAAACTTTCAACTTTATCGTCTCTATTCTTCAAATGTTTTTTCCCTTGTTCCGTCCCCCTCACACACTTAGATTTTTCAGGAACAGCAATACTTCCTTCCTTCTTTGTTTTCTCACTTTCATCTTTTGTTAACTGTTTACTGATAACAACAGATGAAATATTCTCTTTCACATTCTTAGATTTTGTACTACTTGTACTTGAAGTTTCCTCATTTGGCCCTTTGGATTTCGTAACGTCAACAGCTTTTTTGTCATGATTGTTACACTTTTCCAGGGGCTTTCCATCACTCATGCCTTTTAAAGGCATACCAGGGCTTAAACTTTTAGACTGAGAACCCATCGCTTTCAATTGAGAACTGGAAGAGTTTATACTAATTTTCAACTGTGCACTTCCACTAATCACCTTTAGTGGACTACTGGCACTTGCAGTTTTGGCTTGAGCACTATTACTAATACCTTTCAGTGGAACACTAACACTAGGACTCATAGCCTGAGGACCTCCACTCGCTCCTTTCAACTGAACACTAGCACTTGTACTTTTGGCTTGAGCAGTTCTGCCCACCAATTTTGGAGGAGTACTTGCATTTACATTTTTGGTAACATTTCCACTAACTGTATTTGATACCGTACTGTTATTTGCCACTTTAGCATGGGCACTTACACTCAATTCTTTCACTGAAGTGCTAGCATTTGCATTCTTAGCCTGAGCACTTACACTCTCAGCTTTAGAAGATGCACCGACAACTACGGTTTTGGTCGGGGTACTTCCTGTGCTCATTTTCAATGGAGAAATGACACTTGCACTTTTGGGTTGAGTACTATTTCCCCCACTCACTTGTAAAGGTGCACTCTTGTCATGAGTTTTGGGCAGAGTGGGGGAAACACTCCCAAGCTTATCTGCGTTCTCATCCTTGGAGTCATCACTGTCAGAATCACTGTCACTGTCAGATGCATCATCTGATCCAGAAGATGAAGAATCACTGCTATCTGAATCAGAATCCCTGTCAGAATCACTGTCCGAGTCAGTGTCACTGTCTTCAAGTGTGGACATACGCTTTCCCTCAATTAAAGGTCTATATTTTTCAGGTGATGATTGGTCTCTAGGTGACAAAATATTCATGTCCTGGCTACCTCTGCCTGGCGTGCTTTGGGTAGGTTTTGGCCGCACAACATCCCCATCAGAAAACAAATCTGTTTTAGACGTGACATTACCTTTTGAACACTGTACAAGTTTTTCATATGTACTTCCTGTCGCCATTTTCTTTGCCAAAATGGGTAATTCTTTCCGAGCACTTTTGTCATTTACATTTGCTTTGAGATCAGGTGAAACCACTCCAGTGACTTGAGTTTCACAAGTTTGCACTAAGGATAGTTTATCTTCACTGACATTTTTTAATGATTCTTGAGAACAATGTTGGCTTTCATTCTCCTTCTGATGATGCTGACTATCACTTTGTGGGAGGCTTCCCTTGTCACTCTTTTCATTTTTTCCTTCAGTCACCTGAACAAAAGCCCTTAACTGGGCCAATCCCTCATCAGTCTCTTGACATTCTAGAGATTCATAGGACTCTAATACATTGGCCTCCTTCAACTCAGACACTGGCAAATCGGACTCATTCGCCTGAACCATCTCGACTCTAGACGACTCAATATCATCCTCCTCATCGTACTCTGGGACGCACTTGGTGGTTAAGTCTTTGCTTATATAGTCAGTTTCACTTGAATCCATAAGGTAATTATCTTCATACTCTGCAAAAAACATTTAAATTTTAATGTCAATAGGTCAAAGGGAGACAAATATTCAATACGGGAAATTCTTTGAACATCCCTTAGCCTAAAACTACATTCTAAGATTTATAATTTTCTTTTTAATTCTGTTGCAAGAAACAAACTTTTGTATCATTAAAAATCTGTCTCTTCAATATTACTTCAAAGGCCAGACCATCCAATATTTAGAGAAATGACATTTCTAATTTTAATTGGGTTCAACATGAAATATCCTCACACCTGTCAGGATACTACTTTGATCATAACACACAAACTACATGGATGAACTTGAGACTTTTGTAAATCTTTATATGTTAATGCAAACTGAAAGACATTATCTCAGAAGCAAAAACTCATTTACATTCCTCCCCTGAGATAGGAGGAAACAGGACCAGGGTAGACCCTCCAAATGGAATGACATATCAAGAAAGTGGAAAGATACTAGAGACAGCTACAGTGCAATGATGTTAAGTCGAAGACTAGAAGTGGTTTACAGAACAACTACATAAACGTAAAAATGAAATAATACCGCAACAAGAGAAAGCCAACACTTGCAATAAGCAATAAGTACTGAATTTTGTAACTATTTGCATAATGGCATCTGATGTTTAATATAAAAATTTGAAAATATATGAAGCAGCAGTGACATAACAGCAGAAAAACATCACCAGGCTATTCACAACTAAATAATGTAAGGGGAAAATAAGTGATGAAGGAAATGGTAAATTACTACACAAAACTATGAAAATGAGCCTTTCTTTAACTGACTCTGACCTAAGCAATGTGACAGACGAATAAAAATAAAGGGATACCCAGTACATAAGAAACATTATCACCTGCTGGAATAGGTTTTCAAAAGCCCCTTATAATCTCCCTCCTTACTGAAAGGGAGAATATATAATGATCTAACCACTTGGTATCAAGATAACAACTCCATTACCTGAGTAAGTGTAATCTGTCGGCAGTGTGAGAGCCAACAGAGCTGCAACTGCTGTGCGGGCTTCCATATCTCCTTCTTCTTCTTCATCTTCACCAGCCTCCTCTCCATCTCCCGGTTGCTGATGATCTTGTGACATCATTCTAGAATCTTAAAGAACAACATAGTAAAGTTAAGAGGCATTGACGTAACAATGTTATCCTAATAGTACTATTTTATTACCAACATTGACAATACGTACAATATGGTACGTACATTATGCTAGTTAATATCCAACAGCAGGCTGACTTCTGAGAACCATATTACGGAGCAAAACTGAGATTATAATAATGTAGTGGTACAGTTACTATACATTTACAAAATATGAAGTCTGCAATCATTAAAGAGGTAATGTTGCTGTAATTTCCTTAACTACCATAACTAAATGTGTGAACTTTGTATGAACGTGCACCAATTTCTAGTCTCAAGCTTATTTTTCTGCAATAAAAACTACAGTACATTCTACAAGGGGTCTACAAACCATAAAACAAGTCAGATGAAACATGCCAAAAAAATTTTTTTTTTTATTTGAAAACTATCTTCTCCATCTACATACTTGTTACTTGCTAAATCTCTACTGTAGTAAATTGGAATAAAAATGGCATCTGTATTGACCACTTTATAAGAATTTATTTGTAGGTAACATTGTTGTGGTTACCGAAAGCTATATATGCACAGTATTAGAAGTTGAGAAAAGGGACTCAGCATTTAGCAAGGGAAGTGGGAGATACAGAAAATGAAGGACACAATACATTCAAGTCCCAAAAAGGTCAAGATGAAAACTAAACGAGAAGACAGGCAATATTTGTAAGACGTCAGAGAACACATCACATGTCCTGGTCTACAAAGAAAAAACATGGCAAAATGTTCATGATAGTAATAATGCATCGCATACCAGCATCTATCTGACTTTCAATGTACTCCTATACACTCATGATAGTACAGTAGCTGCTGTAACAATTACCCAATGACACATCAAAGTAACAAATTTCACAATGAATGGTACGCTAAAATAGGTCTGTCATTTGTTTGGTGCTACGATATTCAAGACTATGAACCTCCATGACAACTTTTAACGTTGAAAAACCAAATGAATCTGCTAAACCTAGAAAATATTTATGAGCACAAGGGGATGCCAAACAAATTAATACATAAAATCCTTAATTACTAACTGAAAATCAAGGGCAAACTTTACAAAATAATACAAAATACCTAGGTATGCACAGTCGGCTTCTGAAATCATGTTAGGCTAAAAGTGTGATAATTTTTTTCATTGCCAACTTTGCCTTAAACCACTTCATTTCCAAGGAACTAATAATACAAACAACAGGAGGCCATGTCTTCATAAATTACAGCTGTTGGAAAGAATATGAACTGTCCCAGACATAACATATTGACATTGGCCTATACAATTCAGAAGAGGAAAGCTTACCTAGGTAGCCTCTCTCATAACTTTGTGACCTATGTTATGTCTGGTATCAATGCCTTATGTAATGACCACCTATCAACAGTTTCATAATGCAAACTTATTTGCAACAAGCAAACGCATCTTATTGAATTGGGAAGCATGCCTTTACAAAACTGAACGCCTTCTGGCAAGAAATACTGAGAGCTGAATGCACAAATATGGAACAAGAGGGACCTGTGATCAACAATTTAATAAATATGCAGTCTTAGAGTAAACAATGGCCCAAGTCTTTAGACACAATGAATCAATAGGACACAAAAAACACTTAGCCCTAGTGAAGTGAATAGATATGACGGTGACAGTCAAGTTAGGTTAGGTTAAGTCCTTTAAGCTTTGGATACTATCAAAGCTGTACTGAAGTCCTACACGAGAGTCACTCAGTAAGTTTGCAGTAAGTTGAAGCTTTGCCGATTCTAAGGACTAACCACCTGTCAAAATGGGGAAAATCCAGGTCTAAGCTACTATACCTACTAATTAAAAGCAGCATAAACTCAAGTGTTCATACTAGCCTAGACTTAGGTAGTCGGAATTCATTCCTAAGATGAATTTGTAAGATGACTAATCTATCCTCAAATTTGGGATAAAAAAAGCCAATCAGCATCAAGCTACAGCTAATCTAGCATGGACGATTTAATGCAATTAACACCATGGGATGACAGGCCCACGCCTACCTCAGATCCTGGGGGGAATAGCCCGAAGGTTAAATATCCAGAACATATGGCGATTCAATTTCTTTTTCATAATTCTCGATCTACCGTTGAAACGACGACGTATCAAAGATGAAACGACAGAGTACCAAAGAAGGGAAACTCAATCAAGTTTCAATGGAAAAGGGAAATGCAAGTGATTAACCGTAAACAGGTTTACACTCGGAGACGTCTTCTCTTCCTTAGTGATGCCTTCTGTCAAGGTTCACAGGAGGATACATAAGGGCACGAAGAACAAGGCGGACAATGGAAATTCATGAGATAACAGCGGTTGAAACAAGACATCCCTTGGGATAGCTATGAAGAGCGTAGTCTACTTCTACAAAGTGGCAGCGTTGCTTGACAACCCACAGCGTCTTCGTCTTCACCCTTTTGCTGCGCTGTATATCCGGCCTCTTTTCCTGTTCTTACCCTTGCACAATAACTATTTGTCATGTAACTCACAAGATTAGGGACAAAGGATCTCCATCTCACCTCTGATGAATGGCCTTGGACATGACAAACGACAGGGAGGTAACGTTTTCCTGGGTATCTTCAGATAGTAAATTCTCCTGCTGGAGGAGGAGGTGGAGAGAGGAACCCACCGATGATCACGTGACCCTGAAACCCAGGTTGCCGCCGCGCTGATATGCCACGTCTTTATCGGTGGTAATTTCAAAAGATAAGGGCGGAAGGTTTCTAAGGGCGTAGTTTCTATTCAGTCACGCCCATTTGTGGCAGGAGGTCGTCCCGACAAACACCGGGGTTTTACACATTACCGCTCGCGAGTCCCGACTCATCGAACTTATCGTGAATTCGCAATCGGCATAATAACTTCGGGTCTTCTCAGACTGAATTTCATCCGCTTCATTGTGTGTCGCGGGTTTTCAGTAGTATGAATGTTTTTGTGTCATCTGTATGAACCTTGAACTTCGTTGTTATTCGAGGGGTATCAAAATTAATGGTTAATTTGCAATAAATTCCATTCATGGCATACGCCCACAGCTTACGTGCGTTAGTTGCAGGTGCATATACCCTCAAAGCCTGATTTGTCACTTGTTACCTTCCTTCAAGCCCTTTCATTTCACGCGTTAGTCGAGACAAATCAGCTCCTCAAACGTTCGAAACGTCTTGCGTTGCTGAAACTTAAAATGCTTAATGGACTTCGTAGGTGTTTAACCGATATCCGAGTTTACGATGGAGTAGAGTTCGACTTCCTTCCAGCACGGGTTCTTCTTTTTATGGATAACCTACTGGAACAAGAATAAACAAAACAGCAATAAACGTTCAATGTTATATATATCGTCGTTTTATTTTTACTCTTTTCACAGTTGACATTACAGATTGGAAGAGGAATACAGTAGACTGAAAAACATTCAGACTACCTATAATCCGTGAAATTCTGGATTATTACAAGAGGGTATTCAATAAATTCAAAACCTATTTTCAGCAGTTTCACATATTTAGTTATACGAGTTGTAGCCAGAGTAAAATAGTTTTGTAATACAACTGCCACTCGTTTTCAGGAGTAAACCGGTTTATTAAAAATTATTAATCTAAGTCTCTAATAACTTGCAAGGAATGAAAGCATGCTACTCATGGTTCACCTTCTCTCGTTAGTCAATAGTTTAGGTTATTCTATTTTTGCACTAAGTTTGATGCAAGAGCAGTCCGGTTAGCTTTATGTTTATTATTACAGTTTATCTTTAGTTTATTTTCTAAGCTGAATTAACGAGGCAGTATTTAAAGTTATCGACATAGCTGATCTGCTGTGGTACTGCAAGATATCTGGTAGTGGTATTACAGACAGAAAAATCCAAGTCTAATAAGTATATAAAAAAAAAATTCTGATCAATATTCACTTTTGTGTCAGCTGGGGATACCAACAAGAGAGGGAAATCAGTGTGTACCTACACATTATACACACACAGCCAGAGGCAGAGAACTTTAGACATTATTAGTTTATCCCATTGTTGACCTAATCAATAAATGGGGTACTTGGTAGCTTGCTAACAGGTGGATTCCAGGTGGAGATAAGAGCAGGGAACTGGCATCGTCATCCCAAAATAATTATTGAAAACTCACTGGGACAACAATTCTTGAGTATACTGTATTTTCTGTAGGTGCGTAGAGTTGTTTTCTTAAATCTGAATTTAAGCGCTTACGTGTAATGCAATTTACCTGGCATTTCTACTTTTAACATTTGAAGAGGAAATCTTGCTTTCAAAGTTTAGCTTTCTTGCAGTTTGCCTAATTTATTACTTCAGTTACCGTGCGAATATTTACCGTACTTAAATTTTTTTCTGAATGTCCATACAACACCTCAAAAGGTTAGCAAATGGATTGTCGTTACATTATTTGGTTGTGGTTTGTTAATAAGGAATATTCATTCATTTAAGATAAATATGAGTGAGAATTGAGGTTTTCTACTTTTTGTCTTAATATTCTAAATATTCTAACCTTACAAAAATGAATTCATATGCACTAGACCGTAAACATGCATCTTTCTTCTTCTTCTTCCCAGCTTGTTCCCATTTTTATATGGGGTCGCCGTTTCGGATGAGCCGTTTCCATCTATTTCTATCCTGCGCTTCTGCCTCATCAATTCCCTTCTCATGTAAGTCTCCTCTCACACAGTCCTTCCATCTCTTTCTTGGTCTCCCTCTTCTTCTTCTTCCTTGCACCTCCACCCCAATAGTATGTCTCCCAGCGTGGTCCTCATCTCTCCTCAACAGGTGTCTATACCATCTCAGCCTCCCCTCCTGCACTTTCTTTGATACTTCCACCACCTTAGTCGACCCCCTTATGTAGTCATTTCTGATCCTATCCTCTCTTGTCACCCCAGACATCCATCTAAGCATTCTCATTTCTGCCACATCCATCTTCTTCTGCTCTGTTTTTCTCATGCTTGCTGTTTCCGTACCATACAGCATTTCTGTTCTCACCACCATCTTGTGAAATTTTCCTTTTAACCTAAGCGGCACTCTTTTGTCACAAAGAACTCCAGAGGGCCGGCTCTCCAGTTTGTTTCCAGGCCTGCCTGTACACCCGATGTTTTACTTCTTCTTCCATACTTCCTCCAGCGTTAACAAAAGATCCCAAATACTTAAACTTATCAACTCTCCTTATTTGCTCTCCACCAAGCTGAATACTTTCTCTATCATCCCCCTCATTTCAGTGTAATTTCTTTCATCAATAACAACCATTAGCTACATAGAATTAATAGGTATCTCATGAATATATGCAATATCTTTAGGTACCTCTCACAATAACTGTTACTCAGTCTGACAAGGTAATTCTGTAGTACGTGAATTAAATTTCTTAATATCTTTAAGATTACTTCGGTATTGGTAAGCGATGGGTTTCCCAGAGGATTTCCCAAGTAGAGTATGAAAATATAAACTTTACAAATACCATAAATTTGTTCACCTTTTTTTCTGAAGTATTAAGTCATATCATCACGTACCCCAGAATATTTTAGTTGTAAAATGATAAAACACCAAGTCATATGGAGAGTAGAAAACTGATCATAAATACGTCTACTGCTTGGCTTCCTTCTGGTGCTATGTTCCATTCCCAAAAAATAAGAAAATAAATAAATAAAAATCTAACCACATACTTCAACCATAAGCATCACTAATTAATGCTAGCGATTTTCATCGTTCCAATTTAACAACGCGAGTGTATTAATTGATTTTAACTCCAATTTAACACACTGAGTGTATTATACTAGCCACAGGATTATGACGCTCGTCAAACACACAGAGTAGCTGATGGCTGATTGCATTTCGTTTTACATACAGTTCATTCTAAGTTTAGAATATGAAAGTTGAACTTTGAAGTGTAATTACAGAAGAAAACCCGGATTACAACGGCCACAAGACAGGATTGCCACGGCTCTGTTTCTTTTCTGGATTAGCTCCAAGTATTTCCACAGACATCTATAAGAAAATTACATTCTTTGTTGAAAATGTTCTCAGCTTTATGAAGTTAATGAACATCTTTGTTTGTTTATTTGTATGGTGATTTTACGTTGCATGGAACCAGTGGTTATTCAGCAACGGGACCAACGGCTTTACGTGACTTCCGAACCACGTCGAGAGTGAACTTCTATCACCAGAAATACACATCTCTCACTCCTCAATGGAATAGCCGAGAATCGAACCCGCGACCACCGAGGTGAGACGCTAATACCATACCAACCACACCGCTGTGGCGCTTGAACATCTTTGCTTATGTAATAAGAACGACTTAAAAGAATTCAGGAAATATGCTGTACTTACGTGTCTAGTTTCTGGATAGTCCATAAATTTTCACCAAGGAAAATGTTTGTGATGAATAGTTTTTCATATATTTACTCAACGTGTTTCCCTCAATGCATAGTTTTTCAAAGATTTTTAATAAACTTAACAGCTAATCCATTGCAGACCATTCGGCTAAGAATAGAAGCTTTATTGGGTAACTAGGATATAAAATTTTAGGCCAAAGGCCTACCGCTGGGACCTATGAGGTCATTCAGCGACCAGTGGGAAATTGTGAGTCAGGGAGGTTTAATAGGTATAATAGAAGGAAAACCACGTAGTCGCACCAAGTAACAATTGTAAGGAGCTGGTGGAAAGTAAGATTGAAGAAAGACAATATAATAAGAGGTACAGTAAAAAGAAATGAAAAGGGTTGCAGCTACAGGCCGGCGAGACTTTGCAAAGAGCCTTCAGTAATGCCTATACAGTGAGTGCACTGCATGGCACTACTCCCCTCCAGGAGTTACTGGGTAAAGAAGACGGTTTCTGTTTTTAAATGAAACTGTATCGCAGCAAATCCTGCTTTAGAGAGAGATGTAGATCAGCTTGTATAGATGGTGCAATACGGGCGCCTTTACGTAGTATGTATATTTTCATGTAAAAATACAAGAAAAATACATTATATGAACAGTAAACTGTTGATAGTATAATATTTGAAGTCCCAGTCTGGCATCTCAGCCGGTCAACTCCTTTACTTAGAACTATACTTTTATGCAGAAAAATTACTAAGATGATCAAGACGATCATCTTAGTAAGCACTTTACTATAAGATAAACAATGACGCAGCAAAATCTTCATACATATACAACTAAGGCATGTTTACAAGATAAGGGAATTGTGAATTAACTTCCTAACAGAGAAGAGCCTATTAGTTGGTCGGCGTCAGTTGATCTTTAGATCCACCGTTTTCACCATTCCTCAAGGAAGATAGAATATAGAATTTTGATCAAAGACCTAGCACTGAGACCTATGAGGTCATTCAGCTGTGACACTGAATTTTACAGTGAAAAGGTTTGAAAGGTGTAAAAGGAGGAAAACCTCACAGTTGCAGTATGAATCAATTGTTAGGAGAGGGTGGAAAGTAAGATGGAAGACAGAGATTATGAAAGGAGGTGCAGTAATAGGAATGAGACAGGTTGCAGCTTGGGGCTGAAGGGACGCTGCAAAGAATCTCAAGTAATGCCTACAGTGCACTGCATGAGGCGCACTGACGGCCCTTCCCCTCTCAAGGGGTCATTATAGAAAATTTCCTTCAACTTCACACTGCCTGTTGCTTGTCCAAGACAACATTCGACTCAACTACTAAGAGAACCTTTCCTCTGGTGGGAAATTTCCTATTAGATGGGCTTTATTAGTAAACTGTAGTCCCTGTTAATGGATTGATGATTGGTATTTGGTCTCTGTTATAAGTAGCGTTTGGTCTCTATTGCAAGAAATGCATCATGTAAACATTATTTATCAGTATCCAAAGGCTACAGGATTTTAAAGATTAAATCTCGGATTGAACAGTAGCAAAAATTCAAAGTTTGGGTAATGCCAAAGAGAGGCGTTCCAATATTGAAGAGCAAAAGAGGAAGAGAAGTCTTATATAGGTCAAAGCCTTGTTTACAAGTTTTGCTCAGTGTCTCACAGCAGTCCAAAACCCGTAACATGCAGCTAACTTGGAAAAGTTGAATGACAGTCAATCAACTCTCAAGCAATGTCCCAAGTAGGATACACAGCAGGAACAAAGAGGGAGGATATGCCAACTGAAGCTTAAAAATAATTGTGTTACTGATGTCATACAAGGCTTTTGAATTATCAAGAGACACAGGGAAAGAAAAGTCCCCATGCATAACAGAACAATCCTCCATACAGTGATGGACAAGGTCTCAACATATTAAAGCTACTCAAATGCATTCTCAGTAGAGCACAATTAGGATTTAACCTAGACATTGCAACTGACAGACAGTTACTTTTAGAATGTGTGGAGGAGACCAAGTAATTTCCAAGTCCCATGAAATCCCATGGTACATTTTTTAGCTATTTAAAATATAGTGGTACCTCAATTGTCGAACGTTCATGTGTCGAACTTTCCGTTTTTCGAACAAATCCTCGTACTTCGAACTGACTGATTATCTAGATTATACGTACTTGTATTCGACGGCCTACTGGGTCTTACAAGTTAAACTGTATTAATTTATTTTTTCATTTACAATACATAGTTTAATGATAACAATATTCGACAAAATACATAAAAGTATAAAGCATTTAATATAAAATTTAGCTTTCAATATAACATTTAGCATAAAAGATGCATAAAATCGTAGGTAACCGCGGTGACGTCACGCCCAGGTGACTTGAGACTGAACGAGGGAGCGTTGATATGTTGAGGAGAGAAGGGAATGAGAGAGTTAAAAATATTATTGTATGTATGTAAAAGCAATAACAATTCACATAAAAAGGGAATTTCTCAATTAATTTAATGTAATGATAAAGTATGAAAAAAAATCTTAATTGAGCCAGTGTCTAGTGCGCCGAGTGAGACGGTCTAGTTGAACAATATTAACAAATATTAAATGAAAGAACAAAGCTAACTTGAGGTAGAGGGAGGTAGCGTTTCTATGTTTTAGGAATAATGAATGAATTATTTTAAGTTATCATGCGTCTTGGTATTGTTGAGGAGAGAAGAAGAGGCAGTAAAATCTATACTATAATAACATAAAAGCAGTACCAATTCACATAAATAATAAAATGCTATTTTCACAATAAATTGAGCGTAAAGATAAAATATGAAAACAATCAAATGCAATAAAGTAAAAAGGAAAAAAAAAGGGTCTTAATTGAGCCAGTGCTCGGTGTGCCGAGTGAGACGGTCTAGTTGAACCAAGGTCTAGAGAATATAAGGTCTTTTCATGCTCAGCTTAAACTGGGTTACAGGATTAAACGGCTAAGTGTGTGACGTCATAATAACAGCAGTCAGGCCCCTTAACCTATAGCAATCCTGCCTTTACTTTCTCTTTTTGTATTTTTCTAAATACTCTAAGCTATTCGATAATTAAATTAATAGTCAGATGTAGGTTCTTCATTCTACTATGTTAAGAAGAATAATCATAAGAGAGATCATTAGAACATTTTCGCCAAATAACATTGAAATTATAGAAACCCTACCTTTGCTTTCTTCTTTTTATCCGTTATTAAATACTATTATCTATTTCCGAAGAAAAATGATAGTCAGAATAAAAACTATATTTTAATATATTAAATAATCATGAGCGAGTTCTAAAGAACATTCTAAACAATAATATAAATATATGTCTAAATTACACATTTACCAGATCTCCATAAAATCACATTTTGCACATATATAGCTATATCGCTAACTTTTTCAATCTATGTACCGCTTTCCTGGAACTACTAATGTGTCTGTTCAAATTTCGAATTCTAAAAATGGTATGGCATGGAACAAAATATTTCGACTTCTGAAGTGATTTGGATGCGACTGCTAATTATATCCGCTAATTTAATTATCGCTCCTTCTAAGGCTGTTAAAACATCTTCCTCTCATGGTGAGAATCAAACATCCTATCCATACATTTCAAATGATCAAGAAACACTAGGTTTCATTAGTTTCCCTTCACTAAAGCTTATGGCATCAATCTTTGTGTCATCTTCCTTTGTTACTTTTGCTCCTAAATGTTCCAGTTGTGGAAACTTGTGAGCAATGAACCCGCCAACATATGGCATCTTCCCATGTTTGTTCTTCCACTTCCTGGTCTTTAAAGTCATCACTTTGATCATCCTTATTAAATACTGGTAAGCAAAATAAAATTGCTGATATACTGGGTGCTTTCTGAAGGGAATTTCCTTCGTCTTCGAATGATGCGCCTTGCTTGTCAGGGACGTGGGAAAATGAGGCGGATGTTACATTTTCACTGTTGCAATTTTACACGTTGCTCTTTGAGCTTACAAGTGTGCTCTCTTTCCCTAAAAGGTGGGCTCTGAGACGATGTTTAAATGCAACTGGTGATGGGTGTCTACCGTACGCTCCCATTTGACTTTTGTAAACAAAAAAGTGCCCCAACCCAGCCTGATTTAGTCTGTAATTTAGAGTATACGTCATGCCAAGTTTTTATTTTGCCATTTTCAGCAAGTTAGACAAAGGATAGAGCGTTGTACTTTTCTTCACTTTCATTTCTCTAGCGGTTCTATTCATGTCTTGAGAGATTTTGTCTTGTAATTACAGGTTTAGTCAAGTCAGCATTTCTTGATGATTTTCTATCTGTTCTGTTAGCAGTCGAGAATAAAACGGATCAAACTATCTATCAACAAGCCGAATGAAATGGCTTGTAATTTCCCAGCCCTTCTCTTCAAATATCCTTTGTTGTCGAAGTGATCAAAATATTTATAAGTACTTTTGGACAGCAGTTGCACGGCAAGTTTAACTTTGATTCGTTGCATACCTACAATAACATTGATGTGTTTTTCAGAAAGTTTATAAGCTGTCCGAAGATCACTTCATTCCTCTTTATTGGCTCTCTAACTGGACCATTGTGAGCGTAAGTACTACATACAGTTGTCTTAAAGTGTTCCTTTACCTCATCCCCTTTTGTTTCATGAAAATGGTCTGGTAACACAGCAATGAAGCCTGTTTGTCAATGTGTTAATGATATTAATGATATAAGAATAATATTTACATTACCAGTGAAATAAGTTGTTAAATATATAGAAAAATTGTATAACAACAGAATAATAGAAATAGCAATGGTGAAAATCATATTCAGTGCTTACTAACCATAATCGTCAACCTTTGTTCCATTCAGGTGTGGCTGCTGCAGGCATTTGCTGGGATCATACTTTTGTCCATGGTAAATCATTATTTAGTGTCAATTTCACACCCTCACCAATATTGCTGTGTCTTCATGGACGGCGACACAGCGATATCAGTGAGGGTGTAAAAAAAGTTATTGAAGTCAAACTAACCGTTTCAAATATCTCGTTCAATATTTAATATTTCCCTCCACATGTGACCTAACAAAACACCAAGAAGAAATCATCAATTGTATTTTCATTTTTATGAAAGTAAACTCCACGATGATCGATGATCATTCGCAGAATAGGGAGGTTCATACGAGTTCATGACAACTATGGTGGTAGACAGAACATTCAACACAACCATATCATACAAAACATCAGCAACTCTTACTCTACCATTTGTCAACCTTGATGCTAATCACATCTACAGCTACACGGCTTTGATCAATCAAGCACCAGGCCTTGGAGACCATATGGTGCTATATTATGCTGTTATAGATACAGTATGGTCAAAATTATTGGTTGAGTGGTTATATTAGATGAAGAATATTTATATACGTATAAATATTCTTCATCTGGAGGCAGGAAAGGATTACATAAAGGATATGGAAAGAAGGATATGACAAGTTGGTCACAAGGTTGGAGGGGATCTGTTCGTCAGGTAGGAGTGTGTGGGTTGGAATGGCCAATTTGTAGTCGGACAAGAGCTGTTTCCCACCGTCTATTCTTGTGACATGGGTTTACTGTTGCTAAAGAGGAAAAGTGTGGTCAGTCTACAACAATTGTTACCTTTGACCAACCACTGTACACAGATAAAGCTAAACTGGCTTTGCAGTTGATTTCCCTTGCCTATTTCTTGCTTTACCATCCACCTAGGAGGATTTCCTCTTCTAAAAGTAATTTTTTCGATTCATGGGGAATATAATGGCTGGAAGTCATCTTGAGGAGCTTTAGGAAACAGTTTATGTCATGGATAGCATTCTGCATGATGACTCCCAAAGTCTACATGCACATTCTTCAACTTGTGAAGCTGTAAGGATGTTTTGTTTCAAATCAATTAATGTTGACAGAACTCAAAAATGCTCTGAAAACCACCTGTTCATTTCAATTGATAACACTTGAAAAGTTTGATGATAAACAGAACTCTAGTCCTACTGAAGATATATATGTGCTTGAAAAAGAGTTCAACAACTTGTCATGTGTAAGAACTAAAAAAGTTACCATTTTCAAATCTCTTGTAAATGCAAAGCATTATCATGACTGAGGTAAGTGTAAAGCTTAAAATACGAGCAATTTTTAATCAATTTGTATTTTTCATAGCTAATCAACCTGAGATCTTAACATTAGGATAAATCTTCTAGCACCCGCTGGAAACCGGTTAAAAACAATCAAAGATTGTAATGCAAGGATTCTGTAGCATCTGGCAACTCATGGACATACGAGGTGGGGTGTGGTCACAGACCATACTTGAAATCCTGTGACACATTAGTCTTTCTTTCAAACCAGGATAGCAGAGGGGCAGCTAGAAGTGGGCAGTCAACGTTAAGACCTCAGGTTTGTTAGCTATGGAAAATACAAATTGGTAAAAAATTTGTCATTTGTTCATATGCAGAACAAAACTTCAGTCTTAATATTAGGAAAGACTCATACTTAGAGGGAGGTATGAGAATCCTGAACTGACTGGGGGTTCAGCACACCTGACCACCCTTTCTAGAAGTTCGAGTTCTAAAGAAGGGTCTCAGCCCATCAGAATAAGATATGATGGTATCTAAAAACTCAGCCTGCTGGGATGAAACACAATGATACATGATCACATTCATTGCATTCAAAGATGAAAAGAACTCCATCTGTTCAAGCAACAAATCATGTAGGCCACAAGGGGTTTGTCACCACTCCTCCCTCCACTTGCTTGAGAGAGGAGCATATGCTACTGAGAAGCAAATTTGTCTATTGTATGGAATACAGACCAAATAAAAGTAACACAGTATGTCCACTGCACTCATCTGTATCAGACCAGATCCAGCGTATGATATGTCTACTCTCCAACCCGCCTATAGGAATGAAGAAAGGTATAAAAAGAAAGAATGAGACCAGCCATCTCACTCATTATCTCTTCCACACAATCAACTTAGGTAAGATAAGATACAAACTGTCCTGCTAGGGACACTGGATGAGCTACACAACTTATTGGGCAGCCACCACTGAACCCAAGGAAAAAGTTTCCAAGAACCTGTGGACAATGTCCTTCAGGTAAAAGGAAGTGATAGTGGTCTGCTGAAGCCAGGAACCAGCATTCAAAATCCTACGAACAGGCAAGTTCTTAAAAGCCAGAAGAACTCATTCCTCTGATATCATGTGCCCTTGAATGTGCAGTATCCGTGATAGAACTTGAAGGTGAGGGGTATGCCTGTTTAATCGCCTCACGAAGCCAGAATGAAATGGTATTCTTGCTTCAGCCCATCCTAACAAAAAGTCTGCAACACCTAGACTTTCGGTGATGAGTACTTTTTAGATAGCAACACAAGAGCTCTGATGGGACAAAGCAATAATCCCTGCGGATCACTGTCCACAAACTCATTCAGGGAGGGTATCGAAAATGAGGCAAATCTGTCATCATACACCAAGGGATTTTAAGTCTTATCCACAAATTCTGGGACAAATTCGAAGGCTACAGAACCCCAACCCCTGATATGTTTAATGTCATAACTCAGGCTATGAAGCTCTCTAACTCTCTTTGAGGAAGCCAAGGCCAACAGAAAAACTGTCTTTGGAGTCAGTTCCCTGTCTGACGATTGACCTAGAGGTTCAAATGGAGCTCGAGTAAGACTACTCAATGATCAGAATAAGATCCCATGTAGGAGGTTTGAGTTCTCTTGGTGAACAAGATTGTTTGAAACTCCTGAACAACATCGAGATTTCCCAGGATGAAGTATGTCCATGCCTTTCCGGGATAGAATCAAACCCAAGGCAGCCCTGTAGCCTTTGACAGCAGAGATGGAAACACCTTTCGCACTCCTGAGAGATTAGAAAATCTGCTATCCACTGAACAGAAGTTCCGAATGGAGGGAAACCCCGTCGACAACACCAATCACAGTAGATGGCTCCCTTTCCCTGGTATCTGCTGATGAAGACCTCCTGAGGTAGCCGGACATCTGACCTCCTACCCTGCGAGAAAAACCTCTCGCTCGTAGGAGATATTTGACAGTTTCCAGCCGTGAAGAGATAGGGACCCTAACAACTGGTGGTACCTGTCCACATGGAGCTAGCAAAGCAGGTTGTGCCAAGGGGGAATTTCTCTTGGAACTGCTAACAGAAGAGACAGAAGGTCTGGGAACCACTCTGCCTGGGGTCACAGAGGCACCACCAAGGTCATCCTGAGATTCTTGGAACTCATTATGTACTCTGTTCAGGACTTGATGGATCTGGCAGAACAGAGGGAAGGCGTACACCTCCAGATTGTCCCAAGGGTGCTGGAGGGCATCCTCCACCATAGCAAAAAGATCCGGGACCACCGAGAAGTAGATCTCCAGCTTCCTGTTGAAGCGGGTAGCATAAAGGTCTAACATGAGTCTTCCTCACAGGTGAAATAGCCTGTCTGCTATGTCCTGATGCAGGGACCACTTCGTACCTAGAACTTGACTCCAACGACTGAAGTTTGTCAGCCACCACATTCCTCCTGCCTGAAAAGTTGTCGATCGCCCACTGGTGCACCTCAACTGTCAATGAGTGGAGCTGGTGAGACATTAGCAACCCCTGTTTGTTCACATAGACCATCACTGTAGTGTTGTCTGACATCAGAACAACCGAGTGCCCCTCTACCCTCTCCCAAAACTCCCACAGACCCAGGAAAGCTGCTTTCAACTCCAGCACACTGATGTGAAGCAGATTGTCTTCTGCACTCCATACTCCCAAGGCTAGGAGCTCTTTGAGATGAGCACTCCAACCTTTGGTAGAAGCATCCAAGAAAAGGAGTAGATCCGGAGAGGGTGAATGTAGAGGGACTCCCACTGTAAGATTCCAGTCATCCAACTACCACCATAGATTGCTTCTTACCTTTGCTGACAGAGGTATCTGCAGTTGAGGGGAATCTCCTGCCGGGGACCAAAACTCCTTCAGTCTCCACTGCCGAGAACGAGTGTGGAGACAACCATGAGGGACCAGCTTCTCGAGAGATGACAAGACGCCGAGAACTTGTCACTGGAGAGCTGGGTGCTCATTCTGTACAAGGAAGGAGTGTGCAAAATTCTTGAACTTCTACAATCTCTGGTCCAACAGAAAAACTCTTGACGAGTCAGACGAGTTTACAACATGAGAATACTTTACAATGAGGAGATCTGATACTGGAATATGGACTAATATGATGACTGAACAGGTACTAACGCACTTGATTAAAATAAGTGGTCTGACCATAGGACAATGAATTACACCCTTAGTTATTGGGAAGTATGTATGCATTGCCAGAAACAGCAAATATATGTAGTGGAATCCTTCTGTGGGGTTACAACTGCACATCCTAGACAGAATGTAAAACTATTTATCTTGACAGAAACATGATAGTTCTACTAATAGGAATACATTTAAAAAACTGGCTATTCATCAGATCTTCACCATCACTATCTTTCACTGCAAGTAAAATATGGATAATACAAATGTGAATGCTAACATGGCACTGTCAACTGGTTTAGCATTAATAAATGAGGCTGAAGTAAAGACTTTCCAACATCTACCTGCTGTAAAAAAAATATTATTAAACCCTTGGGAAGTGGAACAAGTCGGTTTAAATAAACAATAAACAAATTATACTGTCAACTCAAATCAGTTACTCCACAGAATTGTTTTGCAAAGAGTGCAGAACACCTTGAGTCACATCTCAAGTATGAACTAGTTAACTGACTGCTTCCTTTTTATAATTTATATCATATGCACAAAGGAACAAGATCTCTTTTCCCAGTAACTGAGCCATTGGCATCCTGTGAAAAAATGTTTCTCAAACTAAAGCAATTCATGTAGTCTGGCAGCATCCAGCAACAAACAGACTGACTGAACTCGAAACTTCCTCCACAAATGATTGATTGTGCAGTACTTCCCTTATCTAACATATAATGTGCATGCCCCTTCTAGAATAATTACCAATGTCACCATTCTTGTAATATCACAATAAAAAAAATTAAAATATGTGTACTCTCATGTTATGGAAAATCCTTAAAAAAATATACAAGAAAAGTACCTGCTGTTAAGTACAAGGAAGTTACCTACACGGAACATACCTCGGGCCTTACACAAAAAAAAAAAAAAAAAAAAAAAAAAAAAAAAAGCACACACAAACACACTCCATGGTTGCACTTGTTTGTATGATGTTTTTATGTTGCATGAAACCAGTGGTTATTCAGCAACAGGCTGCACTTGTGTTGAAAGTGCTAAATCAAAATCAGTTCCATACCACTGAATGGTGTTGAGGACATGTCGTGCAGAGAAACATGAACAATAGGGTGAGGAATAGCACAGTAGGTTGGCCAGTACCTTTCTGGTCCATCTCTGGCCTACAGTTGATGCTGGTAACCACTGATTGTGGTTACCAGCATGGTTATAGGCGAGTTTAAAAAGTGCTTGTCTTAGTGTTACCTTATTCCCTTTCACAATAACCAAGCTATCTGATATCTTGGTAGGCAGACATGAAAACAAAATTACCAAAATTTCTTCAATTATTTTTTATTAGGTACGTAAACCAGTGCCTCTTATGTAGGAATATTCCTCAGTGAGAGCTGGAAAGTCACTGAAACATGTTAACAAGGTAGTTAACTTGTGTGTGTGTGGGGTGGGAGGGTGAGAAGGAATCCACTCACCTCTACTCACTGAGCACTTTTTCCTTCCGCATCAGGAATTAAGTTGGGTGGGTGAGGTGGGAATATAATAAAAGTTCTGGTTAAGTAAAAATGGAAAAATTAAAATTATTTTCAAAATTTCTATAAAAGTAACAAACCATTGCCTTTTAAACAGGAGACTTACTCCTTAGGTGGTAATTCATCTCTAAATTAACTGGGAAGTTGAATCTCCACCCAGAAATGTCAAGTGAGTAAGGAAACCCAATTCCTACGACTTCCTATCTGTCTGGAATCTTGCTCAGAAAAGGAAAACACTTGGAGAACTTAATGTGACCCTGTGAAGGGGCAATACAAGCCAGAGGAAGCTCAATTTGGAAATCATTAAAGTAATATTATTGGAAAGTATAAAAGGCACTGGTTTGTATACGTACCTAGAAATTTTATTTTTAGTAACTTGCATTTTTCTAAATTATAAACAAGAGCTATTTATATAGTAGTACTGTCCATCCTGAAATTTGACTTTGCACCATGGGTACAATTGTGAGCCCAACATTGAACAAAGTAAAAACACAAATTCGTAAAACTCATAAAACTGAATTAGTATTGGAAGAATGAAATTTTTATGGATCACACCTGTTAAGAAACTAATACTTGCTATGTTTTCCATACTCCTTACATAAATTGATGCTCTCTGGGATCTACCCCACATCTATATTTATTATTTGGAATGCTTTGAAAATCCATGGTGAAAAAATCAACTGGCAGAAATTGACCAACTGACAGTGGCATTCAATCAGTGGGGGGGTCAAAGTTGGCCCAAGAAATTTTTGGGGGGCCAAAGAAAATTTCACAAAACTGATGTTCCAATTCTCTAATTAGTAAAATATGCTATTCTCAAATGTATATATCCATGTGAATGAAGGAAAATAAAAGTAATTAGTATACCTGTATTAGAAATTATAGAGCTCAATTTTCAATTCTTGCTATATGTAAACTTATCAAATACTGTAACGTAAATTTCCTCACAAGCTTATATTCAACGCTAGCCTAATTTCTGTTATAAAGTTTTAATTTTCAACCACAGTATAATATCCTTGTCACGTAAATGTATCAAAACAGCAATAACACAAAAGACTTATGACCCTCCAAACTCTTCCAAATTTCAACCTATGCCATTCCCTCTTCTTTATCTCCTCTCCCTGGAAAGAAGAAACTAACTCTAGGCAGCAGTAGCAAACTGCACTGCACTTTTTCAAAACTGTAACTACAGTTTCAATCACTTTATAAATAATTGGACAACATTAAGTTGGGTCAAAATATCATGAACAAACACGTCATTTGTGTTAAAAACCACCACCAAAGGATTAAAGTTTAGCTACAAAGGGAATTTCAACTTGGGGGACCAAGCATCCAGGGGCCCAGACTTCCCCCATTATGATGCCAATGCCAGCTGAGCCATATCCTTGAATGTAATATGGGAAATGTAAGGACAAGGTGGGGGATTAAGGAGGGAGAATTATGAGTGTCCAAGCAATCTGTATGGATGACCTTGACTCTTACCAGGTTTTCCCTGTATGATCTATAACTATATTCACATATCAAGCATGCACTGAAAATAAATGGGAAATAATCTACTGGGAGATACTGACTAACTAACTAACTGACAACTGGGTCCTATCCTCCCATGCTTTAGGGGATATGTAAGGACCAGGAGAAGGAGAGAAAATCAAAGTGGAAAAGTGATCAGTGTAATAGTGTATAAATAACCTTGACTCAGAAATTTTGATTGTTTAAATCTGAAAGTCATTGGTTGGAAAAATTTTCAGTAGCATGGATAATAAGGGGAGGGGTCTGAAGCATCATATCTCCTTTATCTCACTCTTACAGGCCATCATCCACAGGCTCCCAGACTCATTTTATCTAAGACCTGTGGTGGCTGCTCAGCAGGTTGCGTAAGCACCCAGCTCCTTTAAGACAGAAAGCATCTTGTATAAGGTACTACTTAAAGGGCATAACTCTAAGGCTGAATGGTCGAGTGAGTGGCTTCCGTCTACTCTTCCTTCTTACTCCTTTTACTGGGTAGCAGTTATTCAACTGAGTAAACATTCTTGGAGATTAGGCAAATATATGACTCCCTTCACTGTCAAGTGAGCTCAACCCAGAGTCCAAGTGTGAGCCTCTGGCCAGGTAGGAAGCATCATGACCACAGGTAAGTGCACTGTCCAAGTAGCTGCAAGTACAAAGTGGAGACCTGTAATGTGTGAGCCCCCTGTCTGTCAGAACAGTCTCTTGTCCAATAGAGTGGGCAGGGTACCAAACAAACTCAATGTGACCAATGACAGCTTTACCTTTGGTGCCTGGAGAACACCTTTGCCTCCCAAACCCAAGAAAGATGCCCATTCCAAGTCCAGCCAGACTACTTCTGTGAGGTCTTTTAGACTTCTCTCCTCCTCTAGCATGTGGTAGCTTTGTTATCACTATTGTTGAAGGAGCTATGGTTGATGCCACAGAGAATATCTCACATAGTAGGGACATGGTCTTTTTTATTGCTAGACAGAAGAGAACACCCTGATATGCAGATCAGACTACTAACCTGATCTTAAGCATCACAGGCTAGCAAGAAGGCAACTGGAACAATGGCATTACTTCCTGAGAGAACACTGCAGAAAGCTCCATCAATGACAGAGTTCAATAGAAGAGCAATGGTTACTTCCTTGCAATCAATCACTAAGACCACAAAGAGCAAACAGTCTCTGCTCCAACTCTGTTGAAGGAATTCTGAAAGGACAACCTCCTGGTTTGAATAGATATCCCAAAGCAAGAGTTGGATACTCTACCCAAAAAGAAGCTGAAGTGAGGTGTCCTGGTGATCTCTCTTGGACTGGACACAGACTATCAGACCTAATGGTGCCAAGCACCAGAAATAAATTCCAAAAGCAATTTGTACTTTTCCTAGGTATACAAACCATATAGTTAACAGGTGGAGATGGGAGGTTTTGGATGGTGGAGGGGAGACAGCCCTCACCCCACATTACATGACCACCACCTTTGGCTGCAGGTACAGAGCAAGCTGGTCAAGGTGGGTTCAATATACAAGATTCCAGTTTGCTTACCAACTGCAAATTACTTTCAAAATTTGTTTCTACAGAAACACAAACCATTCCTTTTTAAATAAGACTTACCCCTTAGGTGGGAGGTAGTTCCTGTACCTGACTGAATTGATTTCACCATGGAACTGCCATGCTCCCAGTTGTGCTTGCATGCAGGGGACGTCAATGGTCTGTTGAAATGGTTGACAGAACAATACGTAGGGCCCAGGGCCAAGGCACCCTGCATTACAGGAGGGAACCAGAGCCTAGTCTGGAAAAATTTGGAGAACTATGACATCTCCCATAAGAGACTTCATGTTGGAAGGGAGCTTAACTCTGGCTATATTCAAGTAATATGTTCAGAATAAGCTCAACAACCCACCCTCGTTAAAATATGGAGAACAAAGGAGAACTGAATGTCTGATGTCTATCTCTTGTTTCATGTTCAACTCCAGTCTGTAGTTAGGACTAGATGATGCTCTCAAAAGGGTAAGGATGGGAGGAGAGCCCAGTTCCTCCACATTCACACCACAAGGAGTGCACTAGGCTTTAGGTATTTGGTTAGGAGACTTTCACATCCAAAACAGAGTTCAGGTGCTTAAACAACTTGAGTAGCTACCACACATCCTAAGGAGAAGGTATTATCCAAAGACTTGTGGGTGATGTCCTTTGGGTACAATGAGGTAAAGGTAGTCTGTTTATGCTGGACACCTCCACTTATTACTTGAAACACTGAAATTATTTCCAAAAAAAGCGAGGGATGGCCCCAAGCCCAATTTACCGTGTTCTAGAGCGAGAATGAAAGGCAACTCCGTAGAGGAGGAGTCTCAGACCCAATTGATCACCCAACAAAACCAGAAGGTGCATTTCCAGACACCACCGTCTTGTGCTTACCTCTACTAATGAAAAGTCCTCTACACTCAGCCTCTGGGAGAGGGTCTTTTTCCAAAAGTATTTAACAGCATAGTGGGCAAAGAAACATATCATTTTCAGACCACCACCAATGTCATGGTAATCGCTCTATAAGCAAGGAATTATATATTAAGGAAATGAAAATGCATTTTCTTCAAGTAGGTCTGCAGCAAAGAGGCATTCGCGCATGTGTCGGAGGCGCCTGTTCTCATGATTGTTCTAGAATCGTCCGGTGGGATACGGAACTCGACAGGCGCCAACGTGTCGTTAGGAACGCAGCACATTATGATACAACATTTCATCTAGATCCTTCTAAAAGTTCCTGTCAGGAGTCTGCGACATTCGCTGTCATGCTCCGCCCCCAGATTGCTGTATATATACGACTGACGATGTAGATGATCACAGATCAGAGCAGAGATCATCAGTGAGAGATCATTAGAAAGAGATAAGAGAAGAAGGAACAGACGAAGGATAAGAAATGAGGAAGGAGCACGAGAGTGATCGGAATCTGGTTAGGTCTTCGTCAGGGAGTGGATGACCAAGATATTTCGACGTTGAGCAAGCTTTCAGAGAAGAAACGTTCTACAAGAGGTTTCGAGGAGTTCCTGCCCTTCAAGTATCAAGAATAGACATTGTTTTCTGCAATACAGAGTCAAGTTGTCTGAGGTTACAGCAATGATTTCCAACAGCTGCAAAACTGGCCAGGAAGTATTTTCATTACTTCACTGTTTCCCCAGTTCCCACATTGTAAGATTTTACTTTTGCTATGTAAATAGGAGAAACCATTCCGCATTTACCTTTGTTAGTAAGCTTGTGAATAAACTTTTGTTCTGTTTGTGTTTCTTTCTATATTCATATCCCCAATTTCAACTGTTGGTGTTGAATTATTTTTGTTTATATAATTATCAAACCTGTAACGGACCTTGTCCGTGACAACCAATGAAATCTTGGAAGGAAGGGGTCAAGAAACTTTAGAATCTCTTGTCTGGAACCAACATGTTATTTTTTGCCACGTGCTCAAAGAAAGATCTCCATATCTCTGAATCACCAAACATGGTAGGACAGGCCATGCAACTTCACTATCCTTTTTCCTGAGGTCAAAGCTAAGAAGCTAAGAGAAAGAAAATCTTCAGAGAAAGGTTTTTTATTTAGAGCATATAGCAGATTCAAATGGTGCCCTGATGAGGTTCTGCCAAACATGGGACACATCCCACTTGGGAGGCTGAAAATTGGAGCAATAGAGTCCCTTCAGCTTAAAGACCTGAAAAAAGGGTGAGCAACAGCCTTTCAATGCCGGGACTGAAAGGAAATTGTCTCAGTGAAGGTAGATGAGTCTGCAAGCAGTTGAACTGACACTTTGTCTGGAGAGATACCCCTTTTATGTCACCAATGGCATAAAATGGCCCATTTTCCTTGAAACGCATCCACCGAGAAGAAAGCAGTACCCAAACACTTCCCTTGCCGCCTAGGGTGAAAAGCCTCTCTCCTGCAAGAAATACTGAAGAACCCCCAAGTGTGAAGGTGCAGGGAGTGAGTGAACTGTACATATACACAAGTCTTACCTTCTATACCAGTAAATAATAAAATAACCTTTTTACCATACACAACTAATATAACAACTTTAATGTCAAAATGCACTTGAGTGGGTATTACATTTGCAGACGTACGTACAACAACCCTTAACAGTAGGTAAATTCTGTTATATATTCTCATGTCACTTTACAGACTTCAGGGGGATACCCACACAGGTGACCATCTTTCATCTGAGTCATCAACTTCTGTCAATTGTAAACATTAATTGCAAGAGAGATCTTTCCCCAGCGATCTCACAATGCTGTGTACACATGAAAATACACAAATATTTTGTTTTCAATATTTCGCAGTTAAACAATCAGTATATACATACACCTTCATAAATGCATATACTATAAATTTAAAAAATCAAGCCATTATGGTCAAAGTTACTTAAAAATATGATGAAAATGACCGTCAAAAAAACCTTTGCCTTGAAAATGAACATAACATTGGATTGAAACCTTTTAAAAACACAAAAACATAAAATTAAAAGTGATGACACCCCAAATGCATGAAGTTGCCCTCTCTGAAGGACTCCAGCACTGACCAAACTTGTTTTTATCTTGAACTAAGTCTGTAATACATAGAGAGGATGATCATCAGTCTCCATCCTTCAGTGGCCTCCTCCACAAGGAAAAGAACTAGTATAAGGGTGCGTCCACACGGCCAAACACTGTCCAATGGACAGACATTGTTACCATATCATAGGTAAGGCAGAATGATGTCATAAGCATTGAAACGATGGAAGTAGATCTGGCGACAAACAGTGATACAAGATGAGGTTATACCATACCAGTGTTTTTACTCTGCTCACAAGGCTACAACCGGCAGACAATGTTCGAAGGTAATGTCTGCTGGCAACACACAGATATTCAAGTCAGTGTGTGGACTTGGGCGACAGGTAGTTGTTGTTAGCGTCTATTGCGATAACATCACTAGCATGGTGCCCACACACACACAAAAAGAAAAAGAAGAAAAAAAAAAAATTGCACTATGCAACATGATAATACCTGTAGTACTATGTGAGGACAAGGTGACAAGAAGGGAATGGTGCAAGGACTGGTTGCAGAAATGAAGGAATTGCAAATATATGCGGATGGCCATGAATACCTTCTACGACTTATTGGAGAAGGTAAAACCTTTTATAATGAAACAGGACACCCGTATGAGAGAGAGCATTTCACCTGAAGCATGTCTAGAGGCAATGTTGATCTACCTCTCCACTGGGTGTTCCTGCAGTTCCCTTCAATACAAGACGAATGTCAAAGAGTCTGTCTGCAATCATTCCAGATATGTGCCAAACCATGTATGATGTGCTTAAGGATCCATATTTAAAGGTAAGCAATGCTTGTTTTTGGAAAGTTAAAGACAGGTAATAAAAAAATCATGCATAATGTGAAGGTAAAAAAAATGACATGCATACTGTGAAGGACAGGCCTACTATTGAGCACGCAGACATGAGATTAATAATATCCATTGTAGTTCTTGTCAACTGCATCTGAAAAGACATTAGTGCTTGGAGATTGGCAACTCCGACATCACTCAACTTGAGGGGCAACCCATCAGGTAAAAGCAAGATCATCTTTATTACACATATGTAAGTTATTCATGATTGTTGTGTCTTGCCCAGCTTTTATTCAAATGACTTGGAGTATATTTGCATGTAATTTTGAATGCTGAGAGACATGTAATTGTGTTCCTACCATATCATCACATATTTCTGTCTCACAGTGTCTGAAGTTTCAAAACTACGAACATGGGCATTGTCTGGTAGGTAGTACACCTCTTGGTGCTTGCTTCTGATGTCATCAGCGAGCCTTTCCGCCTTCCATTGTTAACTGGTAACAATGTTTGTCCGTCGGACATTGTTCAACCGTGGGGATGCACCTTAAGTCCCCAGAGACTGGATTTCTACAACTTCCCTGGCTCTTTTTTCTACAATTCCTTCTACCTCTGCCAATAGGTCTAAAGATATCTGTGACTCAGGAGGGTAGAGTTGGAACAGAATTGGTGTATCCAAGATGGGTGGACAAGTCCTTGAATGGAAGCCTGCAACAATCCCAAAGGATTGCATCACCCAAGGATTCACTCCCTGCTCCTGTCACATGGCCCAATTAGTGAGAGAGGCAAGCCGCTACTTGTGAAAGATGAGGAAAGGGACTGCCATCCTTGGTGACTCCCTCCCTCCTGCTTTCTTCCCATCCTGGCTGCCACCAGGGGAGGTGGAGGGAAGCTGTTTCAGAAGACTCATGGTCTTTCTTGGAGAAAGAAGTCTGGGGTACATGTCTGGGCTTCAGAAGAGCAGGATTTTTTTGTTACCCCAGATGCTGAAGGCTTTGCTCACCCTGTGGGTCTAGCTGCAGCTGACTTTGCACCCAATTGGATTTGAATGCTGTGCAGCTGATGAGGAAGTCTCAGGGGTCCAACCTCCAAACACACCAAAGTGTTCCTCAGTGAGTCTATTCTCAAACAAAACCTGCCTTTTGAGAGAGAGAGGAGAGAGAGAGAGAGAGAGAGAGAGAGAGAGGCAATCATCATTCTCCTTTGAAAAGTGAGGTCACCCCATAGGTTGGCACTCTGGCGACCCTGGAAGTAAGAGGTTTACTTCTGGACGGACACCAGCTATATCCTAAAGATTGCCTCCTTGTCATCAGATAGCCATGAGGGAAGCCGTGAAAATGGACTCAAAGGCATTTGCCCTCTGAGGCAGAGAATGAAAGACCATCCTGATTGCAAGTTCAACTACAGCGGTGACTAGTCCTAGTACTTCCTCTGACATGAATATGGTGGGGAAAGGAGTTTTCTTGATCTGCTAAAGGTGAGGGAACTTCCTGACCAGCAGATCACAGCACTCATTTCCTCCAAAACACTAGGTAAGTGTAACCAAGCAACCCATAAAAGGATCCTCCTCAAGAGCATTCCCTTAGGAAAGCTCTATAGAACAAACTGTCAGCAGGTACAAAGGCCAAGTTGTCTCCTCAATGCTATTCTACTCACTCATGAGCAAAATAACCTTCAAAATTCTACTCTAGCTCTGCCTGCATGAGTTCCAAAGAACAACAACCCTCAAGAACCATCTGATCCCCTGGAACACACGCTGTAGCCTCATATAAAAAAGATGATATCATGCTCCTAGGACCAATACTGGTCTCACAATGAACCAGATGACCTTCTCGCTGGAAAAGCATGCAAGACCCAGAAGAGAGTTGCTCTTGAAATGGAGTTAGGACTTCCCCACTTTTTGGCCACCATGCCCATGGCAACAGGAGAGGACCAGGCACTCGTTCTCCCCTATACACTACTGAAGAAGAGTAAGGAGAATTTACCCTGTTACTGGAGGAAGAATGGTTTGTAGATTGAGCATATGCAGCACAAACAGTTGCATGTGCTCTCTCTATACGACTCCTTAATGGTGCAGAGAGAAGGGTTGTTTCAGACAAAGTCTACCCTCACAGAAATGGAGGAGACCAGTCAGGAGAGGGACATAAAGCATTTACACCTTAGTAATGACTCTCACAACAATGTTGTACATATTTTTCTTCATGATAAGCAAAAAACAATAACTGCATAAAAGCAGTTTCAACTTGGCCAAAGCAGAACTTCAAGATGTCCTCATTAAACAGCAACCAAAGAAAAAGTGCTTGGGGTGACAGATTCCCCAAAACTCCCCCTTATTCACCAGTTAACTGCCTCATTACAAAGTTTCAGCAACTTCTTCAAACTTATGCTGAAGAATACCCTACATAAAAAGTGAATTTTTAATTTTTTATATGAACAAATATGATTAAAAAAAAAGTAGCAACATCTACATAGCCTAACCATCAGTTAATGACACTATTATTACCTAACCATTTTATTTCCTCTTGTATGAATTACAACACAAATTTACAAGTACTACTGTATTTGCCGGTGTAATACTCAGCATACTGGGTAGGCACAAATATTGTTGGAAAACAATCCTTATTATTAATGTGAATTGTATTCCTGGAATAAAGTAAGAAATATGTAAATTTAAGCTAAACTTTAAAGGAAACTAAATGAAATCTACCATGAAAACATTTATGTGTTACCATGAGTTTATATCCACTCATTGAAAATGGCTGACAAACTAATTTCTGATGGATCGTAAGCAATTTTTCGCAAGTTTACTATAATCATACATTTTCCACATAAAATCACTTCAAAATATCTTTCAATAAACCTATGATGAAAATATCTTTCAATAAATCTATGACGAAACACTAAAATTTTTTCCACAAAATATCCTTGTAAATAAGGGTGCGTCTTATATGCCGGCAAATACGATAACTGTATTTTTCATAGGTATACAAATCAGAGCCATTTAAATAAGTGTATTCCTCAGTGTGAGCTGGAATCAGTCACTGAACTTCAGTATTAAGGTTGTTAACTAGTGGTATAGGTGAGTGACGGGAGCCCCTTTTGCCTGTTGTGATCAAGCACTTATACCTTCAGCATCAGGGACTACTTGGGGTGGTTGAGGTGGGATTATAAAATATAGCATGGGTTTACTTAACTTGCAAAAATAAGTTTTGAAAATTTATCATCTGTTCCTACAGAAACAGTACAAATGATCATTGTTATGTAGGAGACGCAACTGACGGGCAAAACGAGTCTCCGCCTGGAAATACCATACACTAAGTTACAATCAAGAGGTAACCTTCAATACAATCTAGCATATGGATGCCAGAATGATAGGGCCCTGAGCCAGAATGAGACTAGGAAAACCAAGTGCTGCCCTAAAGAAATGGAATTTTCATTATAAAATGAAATTTTATTGTATACTTACCAAACAATTATACAGGTATAGGTTCCCTATGAAAGGCAGACAATAGATTCAAATCTTCCGCGGTGGTGCCGCCATCGCTGATGTAGGTGACGTCATCTCCCTCCACTCGAGGGAGCTACAGGTACAACTGCTCAGGTAACTTAATTCGTTCTGCCCACCCATCCACCTTTGGGGAGGAGGGAGGGCTTTGATTAATAATTGTTCGGTAAGTATGCAATAAAATTTCCTTTTATGATGAAAATTCCATTTTTATTGCAGTCTCTTACCGAACAATTATACAGCTGATTACCCATTGCAAGGATGGGGGCTGTGGATGTACATTTTAATTCAAAAATAACATATGATTCTTGAAAATAAAGTATACCTAAAAGCACTGTTAGTGTCTGTTGTACCTTACCTTGTAAGAGAGCTACTGCAGGAGAATACTGACTCTGGTCGGTGCTCATCTTACGTAGTAGAAGGCTTGGAGTATGACCAATGGGTGCCTCTACATGGAGTGGAATACCCTCGTAGTCATGGTGTTCACCGTTGACTCAACGAAGATACAACAAAATATTGCCCTTGCCCTGGGCTAAGACCAAAAATAACCAACATGAAAAACTGTCACCTACAACGAAATAAAAACCTTTACCCACCAAAACTAACACTAAAATGACTGGTGAGTACTCCAGGTACATTGTACCCCCAGACTTCCCTTAAACTTGTCAACCTTGATACAAGGCGAAACATAGGCTAACAGAAAGAGCAACCCACCTACGTTGTTTCTCCCAACACCATGCCAGCTACCAAAAGTGGACCGAAAGACTTACAATCTTCAAACACTGTCTCGATTTCTTTCAAATAATGCGTAGCAAACACAGATTTAGACCTCCAAAAGGTACTTTGGAGGATAACGGATAGCGACAAGTTGTGTCGAAAAGCGAGGGAAGTCGCTACCGCTCGAATTTCGTGCGCTTTCACTCTCAGTAAAGGAAACACTGTCGTTAGCTTGAGAATGTGCTTCGACAATAAACTCTCTCAGAAAAACGGAAATATAGCGTTTTTTGAGAGCGGGCGAGAGGGATTTTTAACAGAGCACCACAAACGATTCGATTGACCTCTAATCTTCTCCGTTCTGCAGAGGTAATAACTTAATGCCCGCACAGGACATAAGCGCCGTTCTTCTTCTTCCTGGCCTATCAAGTCTGTCAGGTTCTTGAGAACGAAGTTACGTGGCCACGGATTAGAAGGGTTTTCGTTTTTCGCGAGAAAATTGAACTCCACAGAGCAAACTGCGTCGCCTTGAGAAAATCCCACCTTTTTGTCCATCGCATGTAGCTCGCTAACTCGTCTAGCTGATGCCAACGCACCTAAAAATAAAGTCTTCTTGGTGAGATTCCTCATAGACGAAGAAGGTAACAGTTCAAAGGGAGGACCCGAAAGCCGTTTAAGAACTATATTGAGATTCCGTGCTATCGAACCCTTAGACGATTTGGAAGTCTCGAACGATTTAATTAGATCGGAAAGATCACTATTCGTGGATAGGTCTAGTCCTCTGTGTTTAAAAACTGAAGCCAACATCGCTCTGTATCCCCTAATAGTCGAAGACGCTAAATGCTTAACATCCCTTAAGAAAAGAAGGAAATCAGCTATTTCGTTCACAGATGTTCAAGAAGAAGAGATTTTAGTCTGTCTACACCATTTTCGAAACACTCCCCATTTAGACTGGTATAGTCTGTTAGAAGAATCTCTTCTGCAGCTCGTCTCGAAAAACCTTTCGCTCTGACGAGACTCCTAAAAGTCTGAATCCTGTCAGTGCCAGAGAGGATAATCCTGGGTGGAATCTTTCGAAGTGCGGTTGTCTGAGTAGACATTTCTTTAACGGAAGAAGTCTGGGGAAGTCTACGAGCAAGTCGAGGAGATCTGGGAATCATTCTTTCCTTGGCCAGAATGGAGCGACTAGTGTCAGAGAAACGCTTTTGTGGAATGAAACTTTGTTCAGCACCTGTCTTATTAGGCCGAACAGGGGAAAGGCATACGCTTCCAGGCACGACCAGTCTAGTAACACTGCGTCGACTGACCATGCAAGAGGGTCAGGGACTGGAGAGCAAAACAGCGGAAGGCAGTTGTTCCTCGAAGTTGCAAAGAGGTCTATCATCAGCTTTCCCCAAAGTTTCCATAGGTCTAGGCAGACTTTCACATCGGAGTCCATTCTAACGGCAGTACTTGATGACTGTGACTTAGTTTGTCTGCCAACACGTTCATTTTCCCTTGAACAAATCGAGGGATCAGCGTAACTTGAAATTTTTCTGCCCACAGAAGCAGATCTTTTGCAAGGTTGTAGAGGGTGAAGGAGCGCGTTCCCCCTTGTTTCCTGATGTAGGAAAGTGCTGTGGAGTTGTCTCCGTGAACTGCTACCACCTGTCCAATCATGAGATGAGAGAATGCCTGAAGTCCCAGGAACACTGCTAATAGCTCCCTCACGTTGATATGAAGAGAGCGCTGCGTTTCTGACCATTCCCCTGACGTTTTGTTCTTCCCCAACAGGGCTCCCCAACCTGCGTCGGAGGCGTCTGAAAAGAACTGAAGGGTTGGGTGGAGCGGACGAAGCGAAAGACCCTCTACCAGTCTTGGTTTTGAAAGCCACCACTCTAAGTCCTCCTTGATTTCGTCTGTAATCGAGAATACTGTCGAGTCCGGTTGAGTCTTTCTGCACCATGATGCCTTCAGGAAGAATTGTAGGGGCCTCATGTGCAGTCTTCCGAGTTTGATAAACTGTTCCACCGAAGCTAGTGTTCCTAACAGACTGGTCCAATGGTTGGCGGAACAGGACTTGCAGTCCAGGAAGTCCTGTACTACTTTCAGACACGACTGGACTCTCTTTGGTGAAAGAAAAGCCCGAAAGACTCGAGAGTTCAGAGTCATCCCCAAATAGAGAATGTTCTGAGTCAGAATTAGCTGAGATTTCTCCTCGTTTATAAGAAGACCTAACGAGTGAGTTATTGAAAGAGTCCTCTTGAGATCCTTCATGCACTGACTTTCTGAAGAGGAGCAGAGAAGCCAGTGATCTAGGTAGAGTGACACTCTGATGCCCAAGAGGCGTAACCACTTTCCCAGCAGAGTCAGCACTTGCGTAAATACTTGCGGTGCTGTCGAGAGGCCAAAGCAAAGAGCTCGAAACTGGTAGGTCTTGCCCATGAACACAAACCGAAGGTATTTCCTGGAGTCCTGGTGAATTAGGATGTGGAAGTATGTGTCCTGCATATCCAGGGATACCATCCAGTCCCCTTGGCGAAGGGATTCCAACAACGAAAGAGTCGTTTCCATATTGAATTTGGTCTTCTGAACGAACAAATTCAGTGCGCTTACATCCAGTACAGGCCTCCATCCCCCAATGACTTGGGGACTACGAATACACGGTTGTGAAACACCGGGGATGGTCTGTCGCTTATCTCCTCTATGACAGCCTTCTGCACGAGTCTCTATTTCTCAGGTTAAGGCTACAAACTTCTACGAGCCTGGAGAGTAGGTGGGTAATGCGATGGGAACATTTAATAGAGGCTGAGTGTCTTTGAAAGGAATGGAGTAACCAAACCGGAGAACTTGGGTCACCCAGGGCTCTGCCCCTCTGCAACTCCATTCTTCCCAGAAGAGGCTCAGTCTGCCCCCTACAGAAGCATGAAGGATTGAAGGATCACTTGGACGATTTCATGTCGGGTTTGGTCGAGGACTTGGTCGGGTGTCGTAAATTCGATAGAGGCCTGACGAACAGTCTAGACCTACCCTCTCGAAAGGGTTTCTTCTGCAAGGGTGATTCCGAGGTGGTAGGCATCACAGTCAAGGGTTTAACTCGCTTAGAGACTGAGCAAGTAAGTCATTAGTGATTATATATTGCATGATTGTTATGGGTATTTTATGCATTGTTGAAATATGGTGGGTGTCCTATATATGGACAGCACATGGTTGATTCTAGAAGGTGTCTGTTGATGTATTTAAGTTGTGTTGTGACGTCATAGACACGATGGCGGCGGCGTCGGGGGGATGTGAACAATAACACGGGGCAGTAGAAAGCACGTGCTGGTGGTGTGGTTGGTAGGGGAGAGCTCTCTGTCTGGTAGGAGTTTTTGGGTCGTAAGTCTTGTTGTGCTGTTGTTCTAAGGTGATTTCTGGAGTATACTGAAGTTGGAGAGAGAGTACAGGTGGGTAGATTATTCATTTGTGTAAATAAAAGGGGTTAGGCTAGGCTAAAATTCAAAATTAGTAGATTTCTTTTCCAGTGCGGAAAGTGTCTTGGCCACCGTTTCTTCAGGAAACAGATGATCCTTGTCGAGAGGAGAAAACAAAAGGGCGGACTTCAGAGGCGAAGCGACTCCTCTCAAAACAAAAGAACACCAGAGCTGTCTTTTCTTGAGAGTCCCGAATGCAAAGAAAGAGGCCAGTTCATCGCAACCATCCCGATCTGATTTGTCGGCACATGACAAAACCCCAAGCCAGTCTGATGCCAGGTCCTCCTGGAGAGTAGGGTAGTCCTCTATTTTCGTAGCGAGGGCTCCGATCGTCCAGTCCAAGAAGCTCATAAACTCTAAAATCTTGAAAATATTCTTTACCAAATGGTCCAACTCGGGCGATGTAGAATATTTTAGCTGCTGCAAACGCGGACCTCTTATTTGCATCCACCAAGCCAGAGAAGTCCCCCTGGGAGGAGGCAGACACTCCCATAGAGGGGGCTTCTCCGCGGAGAACCTATACCTCTTCTTAACAAGTTTCGACGGAGGATAGGCGAAAGTTGCTTTCCCAAGATCTCTCTTTAACTTCAACCAGTCTTCTATATCACGAAACTAACGTTTAGCAGCCTTGGAAAGTACGAGCTTCGGGAGAAGAGGATCGAAATTCTTCCTTCTCATCAGGAAGATGGAAGCAGGCGACCTGGGAGCAGCTGCTACGAAGTAATCCGGGTACATGTCCAGAAGGTAGCATAAAAGCTTCGAATAGCACGAGGGAGGGATAGAGTCCGCTTCTAAGTCCTCCTCATCATCCGAAGAGATAGGTGACAGAGAGGGTTCTTGATTCGACTCATTGTTCTTCATACATAGTTTGCTTTCTTTCATCCAGTTCATCAGCTCTAGCAACTATCGACGTAAAGGAACTAGATTCTCGTCTTCTTGAGTTGAAGTCATAGCAACTGGGGTTGTGGACTCGACACGATCGACACCGGAGGTCTCACGCCAGTCGAATTATCTGTCGCATGCAAAGTCGAAGGTAAACTTTCAACAGCTTGAGAATCCAAGGACTTATGGGTTATACTCCTCGGGTAAAATGAAGTATAACAGTCTTGTGCATCCACACATTTGCCCTCATTACCTGTGAACCAAACATTTCCAAATGGCTATGGAAGGGCCAAAGGACCTGGCTTTGACAGCTCTGGCCAGGACTGGACAACAGTTCTCCTTACAAGAATGACTATACCGCTTTGACTTAAGAAGCCAGATTCTCATTAAGAGTGCCACAAGGTTTGCAATAGGCACAGAAGGATTGCATCTGAATCCTCGCTAAGAACAATTGGAGGGAGCAGACCAAGGCTTCTAGAGTTTCTAGTCAGAAACTAAGGGTTTCTCATAAACAAGAAGAGGATGAATCCCGTTTTCTACGAGCCAGATTGATACAAAATGCCATACAATGTGTCAATACAACTTGAGGGTAAGATCTTGATCAAAGGCCTCTTTAATGCTTGAGTTAGGCTGTAGAGTCAAATCCCACTTTAGAAGCTATATCTGAAAATTTGGGCAAGTCTTCAAAATTTTTTTGAGCACGGACAACTCAACAATGAAGAGGTGTCTATGGCCTTTGATTTAAAGACAAGAAAGCACAAGGTCTGGAACAGAACAGAACAACAACATGAGTTCCCAATAACTGTTAACTTTGATGAACAGGACAATTCTACAGTTCACCAAAGCTCAAAAAGTCTTTCCCTACCCATGCAAGAAAAATCCTTCTCAACTAACTGCCCCTGGAAGTTTAGGTGGTCTGCCAAAAGATTCCATGTAGCTGGGATATTCTTGACTGACAAACTTGATGGTATGGCAAACCACCCGGTCATAAATCTTTACTTAGCTAACAGACATAGCTGAAGGAAACCTATCTTACACATCTATTGACACTTTCTATGGCCTTGTTCTTGTTCATCAACCTTACAAAATGACCTATCACCCGATTCAGGAATATCTGCAGTGCTACTCAATCCAAAAATGTAGATATGCAAATACAGTTTGTTTTCTGTCAATATGACTGACGCAGATAGACCACTCAGGTGGGCTCCCCACCCTCATCCAATGCAGCACAAGATCAAACCATGAGACTTACCATGTATGCATACACCAGAAGTTCTGGACAAACACAACTCCACTCAAGGGTTTGAACAATCATGTGTATATGTACAGGTCAATGTGATACCTGGTAGTACTGTACAACTGTGACCTACTGCACATGAACCTCCTGTCTGCATATATCTGTACAGTGCTTCATGATCACAGAAGGTAGGGAAAGAGAGGGGGCAGTCCAAGAGGAAGGAACCAGAAAGACTTGGCAATGATGACGATGGAACAGCTCCTTTGGAGAAACCTGTGAACCTCTATTGGCCTTCCTCTGCTGCTGCCAAACCTCTTCACAGCAAAGGAGGCCACCCAGCACTCTCTTTGCATCAGCGCAGAACAACAGAACTCGTTAAACTACCACTAAAGCTATCTTGTTCAAATCCACATTGAACAAAAAAATATAAAGCTATAAATAAAAAAGAAATTTCAACTAGATGGTTAGTCAAGAGCACAGCAAAATGTCAACTTTACTGTGGCTGAAGCAAGAGGGCTTGATGATGGCAGGTGTGGCGTATTCCATACTCATCCACCTACCACCAATTAACTACCATTTTACAAGTTTCAACCACCAACTCCAGTTTGCACTTAGGAATACTCATACACGAAAGGTGGAGGTTTGTTATCCTGTAAGATAAAGCAACAATTACATCGGTTGAAAAAAAATACTGGTGGATATAAAGAAAAAGTAAGTTAAAATTTATAACTGTTCTATTACATACAAGGTCGATGCTTCTGTTAACACACATTAAAAATAAATACTGTAGTATACCACGATAATCAACATTACAGACATTACATATCCAATATCATTCACATACACTGAACATTACAAGTATGGAAAGACAAGGGATTTTTCATTATCACAAAAAGTAGAAGGTATTTAAAAATAGAAGAAAATCCCACTGCTTTTCTCTTATTGGATTAAACGGAAGTCCATGGTAAGCCATGCAATTATCACAGACTTAATGGAGTAAAAGCTAAAACAACAAACAAAAGCAGGATGAATGAATGACAAAACAATGCAAGCTATGAGATTCACTTCACTATACATGAACTGCTACCTTAAATTGGTATTTTCCCTAACCTTTTTAACCTCTCAATGTGAAGATCGTGTAATACTTTGTTAAATCCAAAATAAGCGTCATTTGAGGTAGGGTTTATGTTAGGGTATAAAAGGTTTAATGATTCTGGCATCTCTCTTCTTGCTATGAGTTCACTAGCAATTCTGTCAATGCCATTTTGTATATGAGAAACACCATTCAACAGTCCATTTGATGTACTATTGAGGACACCTGGAACTGGTACCCCTGCTACTGCTGCACTTCGTAATCTTTCTTGCAGGCAATTCATGTTGTTCTCTAGGAGTGGATTATTCATGGGAAGATTTTGAGAAGCGACAGAGGAAGACAAACTGACTGACGATCCATCTAGATGAAGATTGTTTATTCGTTTAGAAAGAGGTTCCTCTTCAGGTGTCTGTTCTCTTAAACGCTTCATTACTGTATACTATATTCTTGGATACACAAGTTCCTGCAGAGAGAGATGGTTTTAAAACAAAACTTCCTGGATATATTTGATCAAAGGCAATAGTATGGTCAATAAATATGTAAACAAGCAAAAAATCTTTCAGTTTTTAAATTGTTATTTTCATAATAAAATTAAGTTTCATATCTACAGGCAGTCCCTAGTTATCAGTAAGAGAGCTACTGCAAGTAAATATTGCCTCTGGTTGGTGCTCATATTACACTATCCTGTAGTGGCGTGGTGGTATACCCAAGGGTCACCTCTTTTTTGGTGGAAAATTTTGCAGCTAAGGATAAGCCCGATGGTTAGCAAAGCTAACAAGATGCCCTTGCCCGGGGCACAGTACCAGAATAAAACAACCAGACAATGCTGTCCCCTACACTAAAATAAAACCCACAACCCATCCACTAACACTGGAGGATACTCCAGGTACATAGTAGTCCCAGACTCCCCCAAGACTCGATACCCTACATCATGACGGGGGAAAGTGTTTCCTATGCTTCTTCTCACAATACCATGCCAGCCACGGATCAAGGCCACATGGTACTGCAATTCTTGAACACTGTTTCCACGTTTTAAATAATGTGACACGAAAATCAATTTACACTTCAAATAAGTCGACTGCAATATGGAAAAGAGGGCCATATTGTGTCTGAAGGCGAATGAGGTAGTGACCGCTCGGATGTTGTAAACTTTTACCTTGAAAGAAGGCAAGTAGTAGTCTTCTTTAATCCGAAAATGTGCCTAAGAAATCAGATTCCTTAAGAACGACAATGCATTCCTACAAAGAGTTAAGAAAGGATTCTCAACAAAGAACCAGTGTTGCTGGATGGTCCTCTGATCTTCTCAGTCCTGCTTTAACAAGGCAAAGAACCCTTTTCTTCTTCCAGGCCAAGGATTTCCATTAAACTCTTAATGGGGAAAAAATGGGGCCAGGGCAAGGAGCAGACTGCATCTCCTTGAGTGAATCCTACCCTCTTATTGATGACCTGAAGCTCACTGACATGCTTGGCAATAGCCAAAGCAACAAGGAAGAGAACCTTTTGAGTGAGATCCCTTAGAGATGTGGAATGGAGGGTTTAGAAAAAAGGGTCAGTTAGCCACTTCAGTGGCATGTCAAGATTCCAAGAGACCGAGTCGACCTTTCTCCGTCTGGAGGTGTCAAAAGAATTGCTGAGGTCATTAAGATCTTGGTTTGATGACAGATCCAGACCTCTATGTTTTAAAACAGAACCAGCATGGCTCTATACCCTCTAAAGACTCATGTCCAAAACTTGCAATAGCCTGTGCAGCTGGTCTTGAAAATCCCTTCGCTCTGACAAGCCTCTGGACAGTCTGAAACCTGTCAGGGCAAGAGCGGACAACCCTTGGTGGTATCTCTTGAAGTGGGGCTCTTGTCTTTGGGGAAGGAGCCTCAGAAAGGCTTCTAACAGCTGTAGAAGGTCCAGAAGGCCAGAATGGGGCTACAAGAGTCATCGTCACGTTGTGATGTGACTGGAACTTGTTTGGTACTTTCCTGACCATACTGAAGGGTGAGAAGGCATAGAGATCCAGGCTCGACCAATTCAGAAGCATGGCATCTGTCGCCCATGCCAGAGGATCCAGGGCTGGGGAACAGAAGAGAGAAAGACTATGATTCCTCGATGTGGTAAAGAGGTCTAAGATTGGTCTGCCCCATGACTCCCAAAGGTTGATGCAGACCAGGGGGTCCAAGGTCCACTCTGTGGGAAGAACCTGCTTGTGAAGGCTCGGTTCGTCCACCAGCCCATTCATTTTTCCTGGAATGAATTGAGTGACAAGCGTTACAAGATTCTGATCTGCCCAAAGAAGGAGGTCCTTTGCCACCTCGCAGAGGGAGAAGGAGTGAGTGAGAGCCCCTTGCCTTTGAATGTAAGACAGAACAGTGGTGATGTCTGCATGGACTATCACTGTTTTGTTGAAGGTCATGACCAAGAGGACTGGAGGCCTAAGTGGATTGTCTTCAACTCCTTGACATTGATGTGAAGGTTCTTTTGTTTTGGGGACCACAGGGCTCCCCAACCTAGATCAGAGGCATCTGAGTAAAAGTCTAGGCCAGGTCCAACTTGATTTGTCGTGTGATGTGAAACATAAATGTGTCTGGTTGTGTTCTCCTGTCCCAGCTGACTATGAGGAAGAATTGCAGGACTCTTTTATGAAGTCTGCCCATCTTGAAGAACTGCTCGATGGAAGCATGAGTCCCCAAAGGGTTCATCCATTTATTAGCTAAGCAAGATGAGAGGGAGAGAAATTTGCAGACTGTCTGAAGGCAGTCCTCAATCCTCTTGGCAAGGTCTCCAACTGACCAATCTAGATAACTGAAAACCTCGAACAGCTTGAAAACGTTCTTGACGCGGTGGTTAAATTCCACCGACAAGAACATTATTTTCGCCAAAGAGCTGAATGACAGGAAGAACTGATGAGACCAGAGAAGTCTCCCTGGGAGGTGGCAGCAACTTCCAAAGAAGGAGCTTCCCTGGTGGCATAAGAAAGGTAATAGCAAAGGAGACCTTACCTTGCTCTCTCTTTGCAGAGAGCCAATCTCCAACCTCTTTGAGAGCTTTCTTCAAAGAGGCGGAAAGAACCATCTTGGGGAGCTGGGCACTCACATCTGGTTGGCTCCTCATCAGGAAGGTTGAGGTAAGCGAGACAGAGACAGGGGTCAGCCGGATCAAAAAAGTATGGAAAGATGACCAGGAAATACTGGAGAAGAACAAAATAGACGTCAAAGGAGGGGCAGGCTCTTGGTCTGACTCCTATTTGTTGGAGGAGTCAGGCACCAGGGACTAATCATTAGCAGTCTTGGCTGCAGCAGGTACTTTCTTAAGCAAGCCTATAATAAGGCAGTTGGACTTGGTCAATTTGCGATAGGGTTTTAGGAAGCTTCCCTAGCCCCATAATATTGGCGATTTAGGGTGCCATAATGTGCCAAGTTCTGGTTATCAGCATCATAAGGTGCCAATAATGGAGTTATGGCGCCGTGACATACCTAACAGAGGTGCCATTCATCGGATATTGGTGCCATGAATCACAAAGTTTCGGTTAATGGCAGTTTTCGCTCATCAGCACCCCAGTGAGAACGGAACCGCTGGGTCGCATTTCTAATGCCTTTATCTGTGCAAAACAGAGCATTACGCCAGACCAAAGCAATATCTTTGGGAGAAGGGTGCAGTTCATTTTCCCGTTTAAAGCACCTACTGACCACTCCATGGAACTCAGACCCCAAAAATCTTAAGAGGTTTTGAGCTGATCGATCTACGTATGTAGGGATGAATGTGTAACTTTCGCCACGTTGAAAGCTGATCTTTATGAAAAGACAAATCAGCCCAGAGAAGTCTCCTTGGGAGGAGGCAGCCACTCCCAAGGACGGAGCTTCCCCAGTTTTGTATGCCAAATACCTCTACCGGGCTAAATGCAAAGGGAGATACAGTGGACCCCCTTATTCATATTCTCCGGATTCGTGGACTCTAACATTCGAGGACTTCTCTCTGGAACATTTCCCCGCATTATTCGTGGAAAATTTGCAGTATTTCTCTATGGGAAATATCCATAAATTACTTTTTTTTATCAATTTCATCATAAAATGCACTTTTTTAAATAAAACTATTAAAAAAATCAGGTATACAAATTTTAAATGGGGTTTTCTTGAGTTTTAACTAACAAAATAGGTTTTAAGCATTTTTATATTATAGGGATTCCAACTATTTGTGGGGGGGGGGGGGGGGGGGGTCTGGTAGACATCCCCCGCAAATACGGGGGGACCACTGTAGCTGAACAAAGACTTCCCTAAGTCTCATTTTACGGCAAGCTAACTATCCGGTTCATCGAGAGCCTTGCTCACCAAAGAGTAGAGAACCATTCTGGGTAATCTTTCTTGTGCTGGTTCATCTGTCAAAAAGAACATCAAAGCTGGGACTGCAGGAGAGTTAAAACTCAGGAAATCATGCAGCAGATACTGCAACAATTCTGCATGAGCCGTGAGTGGAAAGTCTTGTTCCTTGACCTCTTTTGTCCCCCTTCGAAGATACAGGAGAAAGAAGTGGTCTTTCAGGTTCCTGACTAGGGGCAGAGCCTTTCTTGAAAATGTTAAGAATGTCCGCCAACAGACGCTGTAGTGAAAGATCTGTTGTAGGTGGTGGAATGTCTGGTGTCTGATGATTGACAGCTAGAGTCAAAATCGTTGCTGAATACTACTAGGACAGAACCATAGGTAAAGCATTACTACATGGAACACTCTCCACTGTATGCACTGACTTGTATACAGGTGGATTAAACAATACTCAAAAGAGTTGGGCACCCTTGGGTGCTAATTGATGTCCAGGGCTACTGGGCACTCGGGTGCCAAATGACTCTAAGACACTATTGGGCACTCCTGAGACGAAGTGGAACATTTGAAAAAGGAAGAACGCTAGGGCGCTACCTCAGGACACTCTGGCTAAAAACTTTCAAGTCTCAAAAACTGCAGGAAGGTCGCTCCAACTCCCTAAATCTCTTGCTAGGCAATGGGAAGGAGAGAACCTTGTCCAAGGCATTTCAGTGTAGTATACCAATTACAGTGGTCCCCCCGTATTCGCGGGGATGTGTTCCAGAGCCACCCATGAATAGTTAGAACACACGAATAGTTGGAACCCTTATAAAAATGCTTAAAAATGATATTGTTATAATACAATAAAGTTTCATACATACTTACCTGGCAGATATATACATAGCTAAGACTCCGTCGTCCCCGACAGAAATTCAAATTTTGCGGCACACGCTGCAGGTAGGTCAGGTGATCTACCGTCCTGCCCTGGGTGGCAGGATTAGGAACCATTCCCGTTTTCTATTCATATTTTTTCTCTTCCACCTGTCTCCTGCGGGGAGGCTGGGTGGGCCATTAATCGTATATATCTGCCAGGTAAGTACGTATGTATGAAACTTTATTGTATTATAACAATATCATTTTCATACAATCAACTTACCTGTCAGATATATACATAGCTGATTGACACCCTTTGGTGGAGAGTAAGAGACAGCTAACATGTAATAGACAGGTAAACAACATCTGTTGTAGGTATAAATAAACCTTGGTTCCTATCTGATAGGTGGTAGACTTTGTGGCTGTTGCCCGGTAGTCTGCATCACCTCAAGACTTTAGCGAGATATGTGATCTATGGCTAAGAGTTCTTGTGGGTCTGCCGATGGGGTATGAACCGCTTACTCAGCAGAGCCTGAAAGGACTTTGTCAATGGGTACTGGACCACTTCTATGACAATACACCTTATGAAGGAGCGCAACACCGATCCCGATCACCTGATCCTAACACAAGGGTTCGCGCTCAAATTGAAAAGAGTTATCCCCACACTCCTTTCAAAAACCCCAATAATTTCACTAAGTTAAAAAACTTTAACTCAAAGTTAAGGATCAGTGTCGGCTCCTTATCCCAGTAACGTATCCGCAGAAACGTATAAACCAAAAGAGAAGGATCTCTCGTAGGTTAACTTGACATCCTTTGTGTAATGAGAAGTCAACACACAGTTGCCTCTACCGTACAACACAGCTAATATGTCTTATATGACATATTGTTATGTAAAGAACAAGAATTTGCAAAAGCGCGCACTTCCTGCGCTTTTAATTCTCAGCTGTTTGAAGGAATCAAGTCACTTATGAAGTGCTTAGGAGATCTCCATGTTTCAAAGAAGACCAGGGCTTTCTTGAAATGGATCTCTCCCGTCTGAAGCCTGAAGCCTGGCAGGAACCTCGCGCCTGGCTGGTGCTTCGCTCTTGGTTGGAGCCTAGCGCTTGTCTGGTACCTTTCGCTTGACTGGCGCCTCGCATCTGGTTGACGCCTCGCGCCTTAGCTGGAGATTTGCGCCTAGAGCCTGGCTGGCACCTCGCGCCTGGCTGGCGCCTCGCGCCAGGTTGGCGCTTTGTGCCTGCCTGGGGCCTCGCGCCTGCCTGGAGCTTCGCGGCTGCCTGGGGCCTCGCGCCTGCCTGGCGCCTCGCTCCTGCCTGGGGCCTCGCGCCTGCCTGGCGCCTCGCGCCTGGTTGGCTCCTCCCCACTTGCCGGAGCTTCGAGCTTGGTAGTCTCTCGAGGATGTCTGGCAATGTCCACATCGGACACTCTTATCCGTCCTATATATTCGCATCTAGCGCATCTGTGTCAGGTTGTAGGCCCGGTCTTTCTCCTCATCAGACAATGACAGTGTTCTTGGGGCTGTCTGCCTCTGGCGTTTTTTACGCCTGTTTTAGCATAAGGCTCCTGGTTGGCGCTACATTGTCCGAAAGTCCTGAACATCCACAATAGTATATCACAAGACTGGAGAAGGGTGGAAGAAATTCTTCCACTTTGAGCTTTGGCCTCTCCGGCAAGGGGAGGTGATTGTAGTCAGCTACATCCAGTATACGATAGGATATCTAACAGTATGAGAGATAAGAGTCTTCCTCCGAGGAGGATCCTTCTTGAGTACTTCCCTTGCTCACGAGATCTCTTCTTACCTGTTGAAGGGCCTTCTCGTTGCAGAATCTTCCCTATCCTTGTCCGAAGGAAGGGAAGAAGCTTGGAAGTCGAAGGAGACTCCAACTGAAATTGGGAGTACTCCTGACTTCTAGCTCTTTATTGTATCCCTCTGAACACCTTCTGGGAAGCATTTCGAGCCGTCATCGCATTCCAGACTGTAGGCAAACGTTTTAACCATTCTACTGTAGATGAAAACGTAAGTACCCTGCCTGGACAACGAAACCTCTATCTGAAAACATTGAATCAGGAATAGGGGGTTTTAGTTCTTTTTCCAGACATACTATGCTGGCAAGAACCCATTGCCTAATCTCCATAGAATCTGATGCGAGATTCCAATGCTAAAAAAATTCACTTGTCTTCTTGATCGTTTGGGACCAAGAGAAACAAAGAATTCCCTCATAAAAATTTCTCAAAGAAGTTTGATGAGGAGCAGTTCCATCTTGTCGGAACATAGAATCTGTGGCCACAAAAAAAAAAAAGATCCCATTATAAGTACATGATATTCTACTCTTGTCATATTGAGGTATCGTATAAGATCCTGAAGATCTTAATCCTCTGCTATCCCCAATCCCTTTATAGAGACAGAGTATAGCCTTTTACTACGTTCTTTGATAGCAGATATATACAGTGGTCCCCCCGTATTCGCGGGGGATACGTACCACACCCCCCCGTGAATAGTTAGAATCCGCGAATGTTTGGAACCCCTATAAAAATGCTAAAAACAGCCTATTTTGTCAGTTAAAACTCAAGAAAAACCCACTAAAAATTTTCCTACATGGTTTTTTTAATAGTTTTATCACAAAAAGTGCATTTTATGATGAAATTCATCAAAAAAAGCCAGGAATTTGTGGATATTTATCATAGAAAAATACCGCAAATGCGCGAATTTTCCGCGAATAATGCAGGGAAACGTTCCTGAGAGAAATCCGCGAATGTGTGAGTCCGCGAATCTGGAGAACGCGAATACGGGGGGTCCACTGTACAAAGGTGATTCTTCCCTCTGAAAGGGAAGAAAAAAACCGCTATGTGGTTCACAGAGGTATCGGAAGAGGACAGTTTCCTCATTCCCTCTAGCCCGATCTGCAGCAATTCTATATCTTGTCTATGACTATTGTCATTTACCTTGAAAAATCCTCTCATTCATGTCCACTTCTGGTCAGTCTGCACGCAGACAGACTCAGAGTGGAGAGGTTGTTAAGGTCCATTTATAATAGATGCTGATAGAATATTCAGACTGTCTTGGAAAAGACTTCCAAAACATGCTGTGAGAAGAACGTGACCTCTGTGAATCCAACCTCTCTAAGGCCAAAATGAGGCATAAAGTATTATCTTCTCTTTCTTTGACGCCCTTTATCTTAAATTCTGCAAATAATTTATATTTAGGGGAAAAAAGACTAAAGTTTATTCCCCTTTCTAAAAAAAATAAAGATGGCGTATATTGCTACCTCTCTTGGTTCGAGGGAAAGGAAACAGTCTATAGGAAGCCTGTTCGTCTTCTACCTTACTAAGAGATCTATGAAGAAGACTTACCGCAGGTTCTCACAACTCTTTCCAATAAATGTTAAACATGTTAACAGTTATTATCGTCGATCGAGAAGGTTCTCTTTGTTAACGCGAACAGGAGCGAAAAAAGAGATTCTCGATGCTCTTTGCGATATGAGAGAGTCGTGGAATTGGCCTAAGTGATTAAATGGGTAACGAAATCAGGAACGAATCTTGCCGTTACCGAGCCTGGTGTCCGAGAGGCTACTGGACTCTTAGGTTAATAACTCGCTAAAACGAGAAAATCTTGGATGGTGCTCTTGGCTCACTGCGCCAGGCTGGCGCTTCTGGCGCATTGCGCCAGGTTGGCGCTTCTAGCGCTATGTGCCAGGCTGGCGCTTCCTTCTAATTCTTTTTAGGTTATGTGCCAGAACACCTGTGCCTTTATGGTACCCGACATCCTTCCACATGTTAATTCCGTTCTTAGTAGGAAAAAACTTTATATACGTAGTATAGTCCATTCAGGGAAACAAGTTTTGCCACAAAGAGAATGTTTCCCATCCGACTCATCCATCTTCTGAGCAGGTACTCTAATAAGCTATGCTTTCGTAAGCCTGAGAGTATTATATAATATAATGTTCTGCTGCGATAGAATCCTTTACTAATGTTACCAACGGTAAACAGCATTGAAAGGTTGTACTATCTCTCTTATTGAAAGCTTCTTAGCAAAAGGCATACAATATTTTATTTATGTTAGCTTAACTATCCCCTCAATCCGAGGTTAAGACCGCGATTGTAGGGGAGAGATACGGATAGTTATTCCATCCCGCAGGAGAGAGAGAGAAGCCCGACCGCTCATGACTGACACCTACATGGAACTGCTTTGGTCTCAGGCTCTCAGCGAAAGCAGTCTCGTTAGCTGTCTGGCCTTACTCTTCCAGAGTTGCCAGCTACTCCCTTTAATAAAGGAATCTTATAAAATTATTATCGAACTTCAGGAATTTCTTATTAAAGCATATTTAGGCGAAACAAGACTTCGATAAATCTAGAAGCTAAGTAGGTGTTGTCTTAACAATCCCTTTAAGCGTAGTCCTTCCTAGGAAAGTCGTAGAAGGATACTGGTAATTGAGTTATACAGCAAAGAAGTAACTACGGTATGTGTTTATGATTTGACAGTATCGTATTCTCATCCAGCAGATACTCTACTACCTTCTACTATCTTCGTTCTTTTCGTTAATAGAACGATAGAAAGAGTATATATATATATCCTTAAGGAAGGAAGTTAATCCAGGAACTCTTTAAATCTTCGTGATTTCCTCATAAATCGCGGAAGAGACAGAATTCCTGTTCATCACTAGGGTTTACGGAAGGAAGTAGATATTTCCTATCCGCCATCATACCCAAACGTCAATGAGATTCTTATTAAGAAAAACTCCCAAAGCTCTTGCCTCCTCAAAACGAGGAAAGAGCATGGATGAAGGAGAGAGTCCGCATTGAGAGGAACTGCCTAACACAGGAGTCTTCTGAATAATGAAAAGGGGCTTCTCTTAGTATCAGAATCCTTCTGACAAAAGCAACGGCCGCCTGTGCGACATATTGCACACTTGCCAGGGGAAAGTTGCTCAAGTTAAAAAAAAAAAAAAAAACTCAAAGAGGAGTCTCACGACTGACCTCTCTCTCAAATGAAGATTTTGGAATATTCTGACGCCTGGCGTCTGGATCCTTGCGCCTAGCGCCTGGCATCAGGATAGTTCCGCGCGCCTGGAATGTTCCGCACGCTAGAAAGGAGACTCGCTCCTGGAGCGTTCCACTTGCGTGGAAGGTCCCGTGCGCCCTGATAGATCCGAGCGCCTCTAGTCTTGTTATACGAGCCTCTTGCCAGTAAACGTTCAATGGAAGCATCCTTCTGATTGCCACTCTACTATAAGGCTCCTCAGTCTAGCCGTCTGTTTTCTCTTTGAAGGCGCCTCGCGCCAAGAAAAAAAGTTCTGGAACGCGGCTCGCGCTCAGTTGCTGGAACGCGGCTCGCGTTTATCTGTATGAACGAGGCTCGCGCTAGTCTGTATGAACGAGGCTCGCGCTAGTCTGTTGGAGCGCGGCTCGCTGCTGGCTGTTGGAACGTGGCTCGCGCTAGCTTGCTGGCTGGCTCTCAGCCTCTCGCTCAGTGTTCTCTTAGTTTTCAGAGAACGAGCCAGATCGTCCGAACTCCAAACATGTACATTCTTCGTCTTTTCAGATGTAAGATGAAGAAACGGAAGAAGAGACGCACTTTTTTAAAGGATGCCTTTCCAATGGCTATCCCTGGCAGTCTGGGACGTTTTACAGATCCTGCCGAGGGAACGCCCGATCGGTGGGGATTCTCCATAACCTCCGTACGGCTTTCGACTTTCCTTCTCCTCTGGGCTTGTGAGCTTGGAAGAGGTCTAGGCCTGAGAGCGAGACAGAGCTGATCGGACGCACCCTCTACTAATTAGGACGCCTTTCCAATGGCGAACTTGGCAGTCTGGGACGTTGTACAGATCCTGCCGAGGGGACGCCTGATCGGTGGGGATTCTCCATAACCTCCGTAAGGCTTTCGACTTTCCTTCTCCTCTGGGTATGTGAGCTTGGAAGAGGTCTAGGCCTGGGAGCGAAACAGAGCCGATGAGAACGCACCCTCCACTGCACTAACACTAAAATCACTTCTTACATTTCAATAGCTCGTATTTTGAGCTACATTCCTTTGTCTTCAAATTGCAATATGAATTTGAAGATTCTGTGAAGTAAGAAGGAGATGAGGATACAACACTACTAGTATTGTTAATGCTCTAACTGCTCGTTAGTACGAGAGCTATAAAAACTTCTAAAGGAAGCGTAACTAATTCTATTCCTGACTTCCTCAAGAAGGAAGTTAGCTCAATCAATTCTAACATTTACTACACGTTATTATGAATAAATATTAAAATTTTCCTTCTTGCAAACTATGTGAGTGTCTACCGAAAAGTTCGGTAGTTACACGTAAACAATTCTTCGAAATTTTCGAAGCCAAAGTTATTAAAACAAAATAATATGCGTATGCCGAACCAAAGATCCAGTACTTCCTGCAAAAGATAGCCCAGAAGATCGATGGCGATGAAATCCAAAAATCAAGTCAGGAGGAACTGCAAACGTTGTTTACATTCCAAGGACAGAAAAAATATGAATAGAAAACGGGAATGGTTCCTAATCCTGCCACCCAGGGCAGGACGGTAGATCACCTGACCTACCTGCAGTGTGTGCCGCGAAATTTGAATTTCTGTCGGGGACGACGGAGTCTTAGCTATGTATATATCTGACAGGTAAGTTGATTGTATGAAACCGCCTTTTTGTTAGTTAAATTTCAAGAAAAACCCACTAAAAATTTTCATACAAAAAAAAAAAAAAAAAAAAAGAGGAGGAGGAGGAGGAATGTGTGAATATTTCTCATAGAAAAATACTGCGAATAGGCGAATTTTCCACTAATAATGCAGGGAAATGTTCCCAAGAGAAATCCGTGAATGTGTGAGTTCGCGAATCCGGAGAATGCCAATACGGGGGTCCACTGTATTCCCTCTTCTTTAATACCCCCATGATGTCGAGGGCGACCAGTTCCCCAGTAGAGCCATCTCTGACTCCTTTATCAGCACATAAAAGTACATTAAGGAAATCCAATGAAAAGTCAGCTGGCAAATCAGGATATTTCTGGATTTTGTAAGCAAGAGAGCCTATCATCCAGTCAAAGAAATTCACAATTTTGAAGACTTTTAAAAGGTTCTCGAGAAAATGATCTAGCTCAGCTGACAGGAACATGGTCTTGGCCGCAGAAAAGGCTAACTTCCAGGCCGAATCTTTGAAGCTGGAGAAGTCCCCTTGGGAGGAGGCAGCCACACCCAAGGACGGAACTTCTCCTGCAAAGTAGTTTGAAAACCTTCCTTCAAAAGACGAGATCGTGGATAACTGAAATTAAATATACCCAATTCTCTCTTCTCTGACATCCATTTTTCCACTTCTTTGAGAGGCTTCCTTGCTGAAATTGCAAGAACCATCTTAGTTAAATGAGCAGACTCTGCAGGTAGGCTGCTCAATATGACAATTTGTCGAAAATTGCATTTTTCCTAACTATACAAACCTGAGGTCCTTTAACAATAGGAAGGTAACTAGCGGCAGCTGGGACGGTCGTAAGCTTCGAACAAGGGGAGAACGGTAGTTAACTGCTTGTCCGATCGTGCGCGCGGTGAAGAATCACTTTTGCTTTAGGCCCATGCAAAAAGTTGCAGAGTGAGGGGTGGCATGAGGTGGGACTATATGTAAAGGACCTCAGGTTTGTATAGTTAGGAAAAATGCAATTTTCGACAAATTGTCATTTGTTCCGATACGTAATACAAACCCTCGGTCCTTTAACAATAGGAAGACTCACTTCTTGGTGGGAGGAATCTGAGTCTTTTTGGTGAACAGACTGGTGTTCGTCCAACCCTGGAGTGCCTCCCTGGTCGTAAGAGCAAGGGAGGGATCCAAACCTCTGTCCGATTGATCGGGGTGTGCACCGCAGGATCAATGGTCAGACCTCTGGGCCAAGTACTAAGAGAGAGGCAAGTGTATCTCTTCGTACCAGCAAGCAAGAACTTGTTCCTGTTTGCAAGAGACAATCATAAAATGATGGGTTTGTCTCAAATTGGCATCCACTTCCTCCCCCCCCCTTGTTGGAGGAAGTGGTGGATATTACTCCTATCCCTACTGAAAGGGATAGGATGGTGCTCTATTGAGTAGCTCACCTGCATCTCGTCCTTACCCAGCAGGGTGACGACCGTGTCCCTCTACCCAGAGGTAGAGGGAAGAAAAAGATGGGAAGAGGAGCCAGTCACACTCTCATTCCTCATCCATTCTTACGGTCACACCAGGACTCGATGCTGTTCAGCCTGCGAGGGTCTGGGTTAACTACACAACGTGTTGAGCAACCACCACGGTTCCCAAGGAAAAAGATCCAAGGAACTGTGGGCAATATCCCGAAGGTAGAAGGAGGTGCATGCGGTCCGGTTGGACCAGGCGCCTGCCTTCATTACCTGCGCCACGGAGAAGTTCTTGCGGAACGCGAGAGAATGATGAAGAGGCGTCCACACTCATCCTGGGTGTCGAGTTTCTTCAGACAGCTCCGTCGCGCCTTCACAGGACAAAGCAGCATAGCCTTTGTATCGGAGGCGGTGAAGTCCATTAGGGAGGGTATTGTGAAGGACTCGAACCAATCGTCAGTTACCGAAGGGTTCTGAGTCTTCGCTACGAAGATCGGTACGAAATCGAGCGTCACAAATCCCCATCCCTTTGTGCTTGACTTCTCGAGAGAAGTCATGCAGTTACCTAAGACGAAAAGAAGGGGATAGTCATATGACCTATCCCTCTTCTCGACTTTGGTTATGTACAGTACTCATACTGACAAGCTATTAAGACGAAGTAATGATTGCTCTGGAACAACCGAACTAAGTCCACAGCATAGTTCGTAACTGACTCGGGCGCTCTGACAGCTGCCGACTGACTGGTTCGGAATCAGTAGAGGCAAGTTGTCCAAGCATCCGGGTAAGTCACGTGACCTTCGCCCTTTAAAGAGTTATGCTGAGAGACTAAACAAATAAAATATTTGTTAGTCACCGATGCCGGACGGCGCGGCGATGATTCTCTTAATGCATAAGCTCAAAAGGCGAAAGTCAATTGCCTTCAAAAGACCGAGGTCCTGATGGCAAGAAAATCTCATAGACGTTGAATCTCAGCTTAAGGAGAAACAACACTATGTGACGTTGAAGACGAAGGTAGGCAATGAATGCAACTTACGTCTTCTAGCTGAATCGAGAGAAGAAATCTCAAGATTCTAAACCTGTGCTTACAAATGACTGAAAACGCTAACCGCCATTTCATTGCTGTCCGTTGTGCAATGAAAGCGGGGCGTTCTTCAGTAATGAAACACAGGGGAGAGTCGCCTGAAGAACTGCTTCTCATGGGCTGAACGTTTGGAAGTAGAGCTGGCAGGTGTGGGAGTAGGCGATGTCTTTCAATACATCTGCTAATCCGGGGTGAACAATGAACAATTGCACACCTCCGAATACAAGATATTTTGAGGACAAACTCAGATTCCGCAAAAATCATTCGCATTATCGATATACGATGCAGCAAGAGACTATTACAGAATTCTGTTACCGTGCGGTAAACAGAAAGATGAGAGTCGAAAAGATATCTCTGTTTAAAATTCTCGCAATACCGAAGACGATGAATACTAGCGTCACAGCAGTAGATGGTCATTCATGTATGCGAGAATCCCCGTTAATCAGAGACTTAAGTCCGTGATTGTTGGGCAGAGATACGGTTGGTATTCAATCAAAGCAGGTGAGAAAGACTTAACCAACCGTCCATCTCAAAGCGGCAGCTGGTACTGAAATGCCTCGGGCAATTCAATACGCAGTAGCTGTCGCTGACTCGTCATCCTGAGTTGCCAAGTAATCCTTTCCACGAAGGAATGCGTTCGGCTAGAACCACCGAGCATAAAAAGATATGCTCGAGCAATTATATTTATGCGAAACGAATTTCGGTAAATATAAAAGCTTAAATGGTGTTGTTGTGACAACACCATAAGTATATAAAATTGAAACTGGAAACTCCTGGGAGGTTGCAGGCAACCCGAGTTGCAGTTCAATTAGAATACTTTTCGTCTAAGTCGCAATCCGTAGAATAACCAGGATATGCGCCTACCCCTCGGACCATTCAACTGCTTAGCAGAATCATGTCGCGAGGTTAATATACGTAGTATATTTGTAGGATTCTGAACAACGATCTCCATCCTAAATTCTTTCCTTCAAGAAAACAAAATAAGGATTGGAGATCGACCACCTTCGGTCTCTATCAAAGAGAGTGAAGAAGTCTTCCTCGAAGGAAAGCTTCAATGGTGAACAGAATACTAAGACGATAGTTCAAGCCAAACTGGATATTCCCGTCCGTTCTTCTCTATTCCAGGTTGGTCGCCTACTGTGAGATAGTCTTTCTTTCAGCAGCAGTCTTCTTCCTAATGCTAGAAATTCCAGGAATTCGAGCATAGGCGAGGTTCCCAATTATCGTGTAACATATCGGGGATTCTCGTCTCGCTCACTTTGGACCGTGGTCTCGCCTAAGTGTTTGGGGATCGTAAGAAACTCTAACACTCTGAATGCGCTAGAAATTCCGTAGAATTCTAAGCAGTCTGCGAAACCCCCACCGAATTCGTCAAACGATATCGGCTGGTGGTCCTCTCGATTCCCGTAGAAATCGAGAATGGGGCAGGATCCCTCCTCAACGACCGGGGCTTACGTCAGGTAGGACCGAAGGTCCCCCTGGTAGCGCAGTGCCCAACGTGGAATCCTACAGAGAAATCTCTGTAGGATCCCTCCCCTTTCCCTCGTAGCCGTAAGGAGAGAGGGAATGGGGGAGGAATTGGATACTCGCTCGCCTTCCCAGTGGAACTAGCAGTTGGAGAAGAGTAGGAGCAGCCATCGCCGCAACAGAGTCTGGGAAAACGTATCGTCAGGAGAAAACGTTTTCCCCGAGGAGGGTTACGAACTCTCACTGTAGGTAAGGGTCTGCCGCCACTGTGAACGTCGTCTGGGTGGGGCTGATCGACACCTGACAGGAGAGAGCCGATACCGTTCTCCGACTCATTCCAGTCCTCGTCGAGGTCGAAACCTCTCAGGAGGACCGAAGGAGTATTTAAATACGGTGTCCGAAGACACGTAGAAACGCCGCTGTCGCAGTAGAGGAGGTGGAAGTAGCTTGATCGACCGGCCAGAACTGAGAGAGCCTTCTTGTCCGGAGACGAGAGACTCTGGTTCAAGACAGGATCGGCAAGCTCCGATCGCGGCAAACCCACCGTCGGTTTGGGTTCCCTCTCGGGCCCCAAAACGACTCGAGCAGAGACATGGGCTCTGCTGGTGGGAGCGGCGATCCTTCCCCCAGGTCGTTGTGCTGACGAATCAGTGCAATAACCTGGGCAAAGTTACTCTGAATCTCGGAAGTTACAGCGCCTTGAGGAGTAGGACCGTCCAGTCCCTCCAACAAGAGCAGCTCCCAGGACCCTCCTCCTTCAGCAGAAGGACCAGCAACAGATCCCCGACAGTTGCCTCCAATCACTTGCGCGTACGTCCTGGTTGGTCCTAAGACCATACCTGGCACGTGCGGCGTCGTGACGGGATCGTGAGCGGCGCATCTCTCACGATCACTCCTATATACCTCGCTCTTCCTGGCGTATGCCGAGGAAGTTGAAGGTATCGGAGAGACAGAACTGACGCTACCCCCTCCCCCCTCTGACTGTCGCCTCCAATCACTTGCGCGTACGTCCTGGTTGGTCCTAAGACCATACGTGGCACGTGCGGCGTCGTGAAGGGAATCGTGAGCGGCGCACCTCTCACGATCACTCCTAGCTACCTCGCTCTTCCCGGTGTAGCCCGAGGAAGTTGAAGGTAGTGGAGAGACAGACCTGACGCTCCCCCCCCGCTCACTGGCAGGACCAGCGTACGTGGGGGGCTGCAGCCGATCACCAACCCGCGGTGGGGATCGATCTGCAGGCCTGGCCGTGCCGCTCACCTGTGGCGAGCGGCTCGACTGAGCACGTCGACCCCGGTCCCGTGCGTCAGACGAGCTGCTGCTGGTCACAGTATCCGCCCGGTCCCTGTGGGAGCGGCGGTCAGGTGACCTGCAGAGCTCACTTTCGCGGTGAGACCGGTGAGCGTCCTCGCGGCACGTCAAACCGCTGGTACCAGCCGAGGCTGGTACCGTCGGTCGAGGGGACCTGGGGGACCCCTTCCCAGCCTCAACCCGTGGCCGGTCAGAGACCGTCACGTCCACCCGAGGTACCGGCTGGTCGCTACGAGAGCGGCCGCTGGCCTGGCGAGAGTCACCTGAGCGGCTCTCGACAGTCTTCTGCTCCGTGCCTCGGTCATGACGCTGAGCGAACTCAGGCGTCTTAACTTTGGCTGCACGGTCACCCGAAGGAGACCGTACACTCAGAACTTCTCGCGGACGAGAAACCGAGCCGGTACCTGGCTTAGCAGCAGAGCTGCCAAGACCAGGCGAGGGTGTACCAGCGGTAGCCAGCACACCTTGGTCCCCGTCTTCTTCTTCTTCTCACGAAGGGGGAGAACTCGGGCCCCCGTTCCCGAAGGAACAGGAGGACCAGCAGAAGAACCCCCCGCGAACACACCGGATGTGACGAGCCCTTCGAAGTTCCCGAAGGAGTCTTCTTAGGGGGAATATACCAAAACCCGGGGTTACCAGCTGGTCGCTGCGAGAGCGGCCGCTGGCCTGGCGAGAGTAACCACCTGAAGCGGTTCTCGCCAGCCTTCTGCTCCGTGCCGTGGTCTTGGCGCCGAGCGAACTCTGGCGCCGAAACTTTGGCTGCACGGTCTCCCGAGGGAGAGCGTACACTCGGGATCTCCCGCGAACGAGAGACCGAGCCGGAACCTGGCGATGCCGCTAGCACCAGGCGAGGAAGTACCAGAGCTAACCGATACTCTTCTGGTCCCCGTCTATCTCTTCCTTACGGAAAGGGGAGACGGGCCCCGCTCCCAGAAGGAGCAGGAGGACCAGCAGAAGGACCCCCCCGTCCCACCGAGGTGGGACAGGCCCTTAGAAGTTCAACCCGAAGAGACTTCTTAGGGGGGGGAGGCAGCCTTCTTCTTCTTCGGCTTATGGGCCTTAGAAGTCGAAGGGGAAGAGGCAGCAACAGACGAAGACGAAGATGACACCTTCCTCTTCTTCGTCAGCTCACGCAGGACAGTCGTCAGGTCCTCCATCCAGGCCGGAGTCGGGCCTATTGCCGAAGCAACACGGCCGACTGCACCTGTCCGGAAGGACCTGGGACTGGGGAAGACACACCATGGGCAGGACCAGCATAGACAGGCGCAGGAACCAGGAGCGACAGGAACAGCAACCAGCTCCGGTAAACACAGAAGGGACAGCCAAGCCAGTAGCGGGAACCACATCAGAGACAGGTACGGCAGGCCCAGCCATCGCCTCGTAGAATCATCGGCAGCCAGCGGGAACCTGGTACTGGCGACCGGTTCCACCAGGGGCGAAGCTGCTGGAACAGCGGAAGTCTGGGGCAGGCAACACGAAGAAACACAGGCGTGGCGGCATACCCCTCCTCGGTACGCGGCGACCGGCCCTAGAAGCGGCAGACGGCGTCACCGACACAGCATGGGGAGTGTATGAACCAGCGGGGGGAAGCAGCATAAGCGTCCGTGAAGGTTGTAGTGACCACTCCAAGGTCACCGCCCCAGACCTCGCTAGACGCTGCAGCAGATCGTGGATGCTAGGCACGCCCTGCAGCCGCAGTGGCCCATACCTGTCCAAGGTCGTCTCCCACGGATGTAGCACCTGCGTAGCACAGACAGATTAGTAAGAGGGGTTGGTTCCCTCACGCACGGGGGGGAGACATGCCCCACCCCGAACGGAAGGAAGACCCCAAAAAACAAAAATACGAGGAAGCTGAGCGGGGGGGCAGGAAAGAAGACGAAGAATCGGATACCAAGGGAGTCGCGGGAGAGCTTTCCGACGACTTCCTGGCAGACCTTCGCTTCCCCTACCCCCGCACAGCAGTGAAAAGTAATATGAAAATGAAACAGAATACTGCACTTGCGATTCACTTCATAGAACTTAAAGGGGGGAAAGATCAATTCCCGGGTAA
>NC_087208.1:76276770-76303880 GCF_015104395.2 Macrobrachium nipponense | reverse complement strand
GATAGTCTTCTTTCAGCAGCAGTCTTCTTCCTAATGCTAGAAATTCCAGGAATTCGAGCATAGGCGAGGTTCCCGATTATCGTGTAACATATCGGGGATTTTCGTCTCGCTCACTTTGGACCGTGGTCTCGCCTAAGTGTTTGGAGATCGTAAGAAACTCTAACACTCTGAATGCGCTAGAAATTCCGTAGAATTCTAAGCAGTCTGCGAAACCCCCCCCCCACCGAATTCGTCAAACGATATCGGCTGGTGGTCCTCTCGATTCCCGTAGAAATCGAGAATGGGGCAGGATCCCTCCTCAAACGACCGGGGCTTACGTCAGGTAGGACCCGAAGGTCCCCCCTGGTAGCGCAGTCGCCAACGTGGGATCCTACAGAGAAATCTCTGTAGGATCCTTCCCTTTCCCCTTTCCCTCGTAGCCGTAAGGAGAGAGGGAATGGGGGAGGAATTGGATACTCGCTCGCCTTCCCAGTGGAACTAGCAGTTGGAGAAGAGTAGGAGCAGCCATCGCCTTGCGGTGATGGCCTCTCAGAGTCTGGGAAAACGTATCGTCAGGAGAAAACGTTTTCCCGAGGAGGGTTTACGAACTCTCACTGTAGGTAAGGGTCTGCCGCCACTGTGAACGTCGTCTGGGTGGGGCTGATCGACACCTGACAGAGAGAGCCGATACCGTCCTCCGACTCATTCCAGTCCTCGTCGAGGTCGAAACCTCTCAGGAGGACCGAAGGAGTATAAATACGGTGTCCGAAGACACGTAGAAACGCCGCTGTCGCAGTAGAGGAGGTGGAAGTAGCTTGATCGACCGGGCCAGAACTGAGAGAGCCTTCTTGGTCCGGAGACGAGAGACTCTGGTTTCAAGACAGAATCGGCAAGCTCCGATCGCGGCATACCCACCGTCGGTTTGGGTTCCCTCTCGGGCCCCAAAACGACTCGAGCAGAGACATGGGCTCTGCTGGTGGGGGGAGCGGCGATCCTTCCCCCCGGTCGTTGTGCTGACGAATCAGTGCAATAACCTGGGTAAAGTTACTCTGAATCTCGGAAGTTACAGCGTCTTGAGGAGTAGGACCGTCCAGTCCCTCCAACAAGAGCAGCAGCTCCCAGGACCCTCCTCCTTCAGAAGAAGGACCAGCAACAGATCCCTGACGGTTGCCTCCAATCACTTGCGCGTACGTCCTGGTTGGTCCTAAGACCAACCTGGCACGTGCGGCGTCGTGACGGGATCGTGAGCGGCGCATCTCTCACGATCACTCCTATATACCTCGCGCTTCCTGGCGTATGCCGAGGAAGTTGAAGGTATCGAAGAGACAGAACTGACGCTACCCCCTCTCCCCCTGACGGTCGCCTCCAATCACTTGCGCGTACGTCCTGGTTGGTCCTAAGACCATACGTTGGCACGTGCGGCGTCGTGACGGGGATCGTGAGCGGCGCACCTCTCACGATCACTCCTGACCTACCTCGCTCTTCCCGGTGTAGCCCGAGGAAGTTGAAGGTAGTGGAGAGACAGACCTGACGCTCCCCCCCCCGCTCGCTGGCAGGACCAGCGTACGTGGGGGGCTGCAGCCGATCACCAACCCGCGTGGGGATCGATCTGCAGGCCTGGCCGTGCCGCTCACCTGTGGCGAGCGGCTCGACTGAGCACGTCGGACCCCGCCCCGTTCCCGTGCGTCAGACTGAGCTGCTGCTGGTCACCGTATCCGCCCGGACGGTCCCTGTGGGAGCGGCGGTCAGGTGACCTGCAGAGCTCGCTTTCGCCGTGAGAACCGGTGAGCGTCCCTCGCGGCACGTCAAACCGCTGGTTACCAGCCGAGGCTGGTACCGTCGGTCGAGGGGACCTGGGGGACCTCTTCCCAGCCTCAACCCGTGGCCGGTCAGAGACCGTCAACGTCCACCCGAGGTACCGGCTGGTCGCTGCGAGAGCGGCCGCTGGCCTGGCGAGAGTCACCTGAGCGGCTCTCGACAGTCTTCTGCTCCGTGCCTCGGTCATGACGCTGAGCGAACTCAGGCGTCTTAACTTTGGCTGCACGGTCACCCGAAGGAGATCGTACACTCGGAACTTCTCGCGGACGAGAAATCCGAGCCGGTACCTGGCTTAGCAGCAGAGCTGCCAAGGCCAGGCGAGGGTGTACCAGCGGTAGCCAGCACACCCTTGGTCCCCGTCTTCTTCTTCTTCTCAGAAGGGAGACGGGCCCCGTTCCCGAAGGAACAGGAGGACCAGCAGAAGAACCCCCCCGTCACACCGGAATGTGACGAGCCCTTTCGAAGTTCCCGAAGGAGTCTTCTTAGGGGGAATAACAAAAACCCGGTTACCAGCTGGTCGCTGCGCGAGCGGCCGCTGGCCTGGCGAGAGTCACCTGAGCGGTTCTCGCCAGCCTTCTGCTCCGTGCCGTGGTCTTGGCGCCGAGCGAACTCTGGCGCCGAAACTTTGGCTGCACGGTCTCCCGAGGGAGAGCGTACACTCGGGATCTCCCGCGCGAACGAGAGACGAGCCGGAACCTGTCGTAGCGGCATCGCCGCTAGCACCAGGCGAGGAAGTACCAGAGCTAACCGATACTCCTCTGGAAAAATATATGAGAAATATAGTAACTCAGAATGTGAACTAATAGCTGTAGAATTTGAATCTGAAAAATTGATGAACATAGTAATATATAGACCTCCTAATACAAAGAGGTTGAAACTTAATAATTGAAAAATTGGATGATATATGTAGAAATCACAAGGACTGGACTATTCTCCTATCTGGTGACTTCAACTTTCCTTTCGTAGAATGGAAAGAACGAATAGGAGATTGTGGTTGTACTTATACATATAAAAAAGAGAGTAATAGTAGTGCAGAAGATAAGAGGCAATTTGAAAAGCTATTAGATATGCTACTAGAATACAACATTCAACAAATAAATCACCTGCCAACAAAGAAAGGAAAATACTTTAGACCTTAGTATTTGTGAACGAGATGAATTATGTTAAAGAAATAATAGTTTATAATGCGGAGTATTTCAGACCATAATGTCATAGAATTAACAGTTCATTCCAAAGCAAGTGAAAATAGAGATAAGCAAGAAATGAAAAAGTGGAAGGATATGGAAAATACAACTTCTACAGTAAAAATATAAAATGGTCAGAAATTAATGAAGAATTAAACAAAGATTGGGATAACATTTTCGTAAGTGATGACATAAGGGGTAAATACGGAGATATTATATAAAATATTGGAGATAATAGTGGAAAAATATATACCGAGAAGAAAAGTAAACATCATTCATGCATACCAAGAGACAGAAGGATCTTGTTCCAGAAAATCAGAAAGTGGAAAAAAAGGTCTTGCAAAAGAAAAAAATGCATGGAAAGTTATAGAACTAAAAAGTAAGATAGAAAATGCAGAACAAAAGATATACAATCAAAAGAAAAATGAAAAACGGGACTTGGAAGAAAAAAACCCTATTAAATATCAAGCAAAAACCCCAAACTATTATACTCATATGCGAAGAAGATGAATAAAAGAAGAATAGAAATAGGCCCCTCTGAGAATTGAAGGGAGATTAACGAATGAAAAAAAGGAAATTTGCAACATACTGGCAGAACGATATAAGAGAGAATTCACCCCTAGAATAGATAATGAAGATAATGATATAGAAGTAAGGGATTGAAAATAGTGAATATTTAGCTGACATAGATATTAATGAAGCTGATATTGTGCAGGCTATTAATGAAATTAAAAATGGAGCTGCTGCAGGGCCTGATGGAATTCCTGCTATTTTGTTAAAGAAAGTAGTTCATTCTATCGCAAAGCCACTTGCAATATTATTAAGACAAAGTGTAGATACAGGCAAGATATATGATGAGCACAAATTAGCATATATTACCCCTACTTTCAAAAGTGGATCAAGACTAGAGGCAAGTAATTATAGGCCTGTGAGTCTAACATCACATATTATGAAAGTGTATGAAAGGGTAATGAAGAAAAAATATTATGAAAACATTTAATAAAAAATAATTTGTTTAATAAAGGACAACATGGTTTCGTACCCGGAAAAAGTACACAAACCCAACTGTTAGTCCACCGTGAAAACATATTCAAAAATATGAAAAGCGGAAATGAAACGATGTGGTTTATTTAGACTTTGCAAAAGCTTTTGATAAAGTAGACCATAATATATTGGCGAAGAAAATTAGAAAACACAATATCGTGGATAAAGTAGGAAGATGGTTAAAAGAATTTTTACACAACAGAAAACAGATAGTTATTGCAAACGACGAGAAATCGGATGAAGCCAGGTAATATCCGGTGTGCCGCAAGGTACGGTGTTAGCTGCAATACTGTTTGTTATTATGATTGAAGACATAGACAATAATGTTAAGGATTCGGTAGTGAGTAGTTTCGCAGATGACACAAGAATAAGTAGAGAAATTACTTGTGATGAAAGATAGGAACGCTCTACAAAGAGACCTTAACAAAGTATATGATTGGGCAGAGGTAAATAGGATGGTATTTAACTCTGATAAATTTGAATCAATAAATTTATGGAGACAGAGAAAGAAAGCTATATGCATATAAGGGACCTAATAATGAGACCATCACAAATAAGGAAGCAGTTAAAGACCTTGGTGTGATGATGAATAGGAACATGTTATGCAATGATCAAATAGCAACTCTGTTGGCAAAATGTAAAGCAAAAATGGGAATGTTGTTACGGCACTTCAACAAAACAAGAAAAGCTGAACACATGATTATGCTTTATAAAACATATGTTCGTAGTCCACTTGAATATTGCAATATGATATGGTACCCACACTATCAAAAGGATATTGCACAAATAGAGAGTGTACAAAGGTCCTTTACAGCTAGAATAGAAGAAGTTAAGGACCTAGACTACTGGGAAAGACTACAATTCTTAAAATTATATAGTCTAGAAAGGAGGAAGAGAACGCTACATGATAATTCAGGCATGGAAACAGATAGAAGGAATAGCAGAAAATATCATGGAACTAAAAATATCAGAAAGAGCAAGCAGAGGTAGATTAATAGTGCCCAAAACTATACCAGGAAAAAATAAGGAAAGCACACAGGACATTAATCAACTACGCACCAGCATCGAATAAATGCAGCGTCTATTCAATGCGTTGCCAGCTCATCTGAGGAATATATCAGGAGTGAGCGTAGATGTGTTTAAGAATAAGCTCGACAAATATCTAAACTGCATCCCAGACCATCCAAGATTGGAAGATGCAAAATATACCGGAAGATGTACTTAGCAACTCTCTGGTAGACATTAGAGGTGCCTCACACTGAGGGACCTGGGGCAACCCGAACAAGATGTAAGGTCTGTAAGGTGTAAGGTCTATCTCTTCCTTACGGAAGGGGAGACGGGCCCCGCTCCCGAAGGAGCAGGAGGACCAGCAGAAGGACCCCCCGTCCCACCGAGGTGGGACGGGCCCTTAGAAGTTCCCGAAGGAGACTTCTTAGGGGGGGAGGCAGCCTTCTTCTTCTTCGGCTTATGGGCCTTAGAAGTCGAAGGGGAAGAGGCAGCAACAGACGAAGACGAAGATGACACCTTCCTCTTCTTCGTCAGCTCACGCAGGACAGTCGTCAGGTCCTCCATCCAGGCCGGAGTCGGGCCTATTGCCGAAGCAACACGGCCCGACTGCACCTGTCCGGAAGGACCTGGGACTGGGGACGACACACCATGGGCAGGACCAGCATGGACAGGCGCAGGAAACCAGGAGCGACAGGAACAGCAACCAGCTCAGGAGCGGCAGGAACAGCGGCAGCGGTAAACACAGAAGGGACAGCCAAGCCAGTAGCGGGAACCACATCAGCGACAGGTACGGCAGGCCCAGCCATCACCTCGTAGAATCATCGGCAGCCAGCGTGGTAACTGGCGGCCGGTCCAGGGGCGAGCTGCTGGAACAGCGGAAGTCTGGGGCAGGCAACACGAAGAAAACACAGGCGGCGGCGGCATACCCCTCCTCGGTACGGCGGCGCACCGGCCCTAGAAGCGGCAGACGGCGTCACCGACACAGCATGGGGAGTGTAGACCAGCGGGGGGAAGCAGCATAAGCGGCCGTGAAGGTTGTAGTGGAGACCACTCCAAGGTCACCGCCCCAGACCTCGCTAGACTCTGCAGCAGATCGTGGATGCTAGGCACGCCCTGCAGCCGCAGTGGTCCACCTGTCCAAGGTCGTCTCCCACGGCTGTAGCACAGACAGATTAGTAAAAGGGGTTCCCTCACGCACGGGGGGGGAGACATGCCCCACCCCGAACGGAAGGAAGACCCCAAAAAAGAAAATACGAGGAAGCTGAGCGGGGGGCAGGAAAGAAGACGAAGAATCGGATACCAAGGGAGTCGCGGGAGAGCTTTCCGACGACTTCCTGGCAGACCTTCGCTTCCCCTACCCCCGCACAGCAGTGAAAAGTAATATGAAAATGAAACAGAATACTGCACTTGCGATTCACTTCATAGAACTTAAAGAGGGAAAAATCAATTCCCGGTAAGAGCGGAAACTTGATCCATAATAATATGATGCTATCATAAATATATATGAAAATGAACAATACTGCACTTGCTATTTTCACTTTCACAGCAATAAATCGTAAGGATTAATTCCCGGGTAAGAGCGGAAATTGATCCAAAATTAAATTTGATGCAATTAATAAATGAAAATGAAAAGAAAACTGCATTGCGAATCCACTTTCATTGCATTCTATTCATACAAAATAAGAGGCTTCTTGCCGAGCGCAATCAAGCTCTCGGCAACGAACGCACAGGGCAAAAATATAATGAAAAAGAGTACTTACATCTTTCAATTACACACTTTCGCCCAAAATACATGACTCGGCGCGAGTGCGCCCGCCCTCGGCACCGAGACATAATTCAAGGGTTCAATTCATGAAAAGAGCGGAAATCGCCGTCTCTACGGCGATAGCTCCATGTTGATTCATAATTAAGTAATGAAAATGAAACAGTGTACTTACAGTTTTCATTTTCAAGTCAAACCAAACCATTAGTAGAAAACACAATATAAACAAAGCATACGACGATGAAGCGGGCAGAGAGCGATGACGAAAACACCCGTCCCGACACCCGCGGCCGAAAGCAAAAAGTGATTCTTCACCTCTCGGCGCGCGGGCGCGCGCACGATCGGACAAGCAGTTAACTACCATTCTCCCCTTGTTCGAAGCTTACGACCGTCCCAGCTGCCGCTAGTTACCTTCCTATTGTTAAAGGACCGAGGGTTTGTATTACGTATCGGAACAAATACTCCTCTTCTTAACCCCTTCTTTACCGGGTGGGTGAGCAGAATGTTAACATTGTGTTTGCTGCCGAACTGAATCTCTCGGTAGTGACTCCAGTTTGGAGGGGTGCCGATCGTAAAAATATTTGCCAAAAATACACTAATCAAGACAGGCTAATGAAATTATCAGGTATTATTAGCACTATAATAGTGCTTATTCTCTGTTAGTTTTATCATCCTACAGGGAAAATAAATGATTTTATGAAAAAAAAAATGTGAAACTCAGTGTCCCTTCGTACAAGGGACACTGGGTTGAGGTCGGTGAGAAAACTACAGTTCTTGAATAGAAATTCGGTCTTACAGAATGTTGGTATATCGCACCTGGAACATGCACATAAAGTATTATCAAAATAGAACAGTAAATAAGCACGTAATAACAAAAAAAAAAGAGCAAAAACTAAAGCGAAAGCCCCCGCCAATAAATATAGAAATCGCAAATTTATAGTATATCTTTCAAAAAATTGGTCGATGTCATTTTCTACTTTTTTCTAAGATTAGTTTCATCACAGAAAACAACTTTAGGGGTATCAGGGGTATCTAAACTAATTTTTCAAGTTTCTTGTCCTCAGAAAAAATCGCTTTTTCGCTTTTTCTCTGGTTTGGTTTTTTATATATAAAGTTACTATAAGGCTTTATTTTTACCTTCATTTATCTGGTGTTCATATCTTTTATTTGTAAAATGTAATAAGTGAATAAATAAATAAATACAGTAAATGATGATGCAACTGGTTTTATACTTGGGTAGAAGTTATTACATGTTTACGCTTGTCTGGTTTTGTGATTTTTTGTTGAGACGCAGTTCATCTGTCACCTACACACTACTATAAGCAGTAATAATATTTTTTGGGTTCATCATACGTCTGCATCGTGTCATACTGTTTTATTTTGCTCCAAACTCTTCAAACCGAAATTACAGAATGATTGGAAGTCCCTATCTGAAAAGAGGAGTTTTGGTGGTACTATGCGTACCACCTTTATGCACCCGGTGCGGTGTAGTAGACTTGAATGGTGGTACCCACCTACCTCCAAACAAACTTTCGGTAATGAAGAGGTTAAGGAGTACCGCTCCAAAAAGAGAGGAGATTTCTCCCGATCCGTCTTGTACTGCCTTATCAATACAAGAAAGAATACTCAGAATGACTTTGGGGTCTAGACCTTCCGAGTCATGAGCCTTCTTAGACATCACCCCAAGGGACCAGTCTAGGAAATTAAACACTTCCAAAATATGGAAGAGGCCCTTGAGGAGATGATCCGTCTCAGAAATCGCCCAAGACACACGAGCTCCATTCAAAGCGTGTCTCCGTGATGAATCAACCAAGGTTGAAAAGTCCGCTTCGGCTGCCGCTGGGAGAGAAAGGCCCATGTTCTCCCCAGTTCGGTACCAGAAACCTCTCTTGCCAGAAAGTATGGCTGGAGGCATACAGAAGGTGGTTCTGCCCAGATCCTTCTTTGACAACATCCATTTGTCTAGAGACTGTAGCGCTCTCTTCATAGAGATCGTAGGTCTCATCTTCAAGACCGACGAAGACTTTGGTACAACCGCACTCGAAAACAGTGATCAAGGCGAAGGAGGAGCCGCAGGAGTCAAAGAATCTCCGTACTCCTGCAAAAGAAGGTCCGTCAGAACTCTATAGTTAGAGACTCCTTCTCTACCGTTACCCTCTTCTTCCGAATCTCCTTCCACACCGTGCGGAGAATCGGCCTGAAAAACGAGAGGATCTTCATCAAGTTCTCTCTCTACTGGTGACAAAACTCCTACTAGGAGAGGGATTCATAGAGTGAACAGAATCTCTCTCAAGTCTAAAAGAAGTCTCGCGTCTGCTTGACTTCTCACGCCTGGAAAGCTCCTCGCGCTTGGCTGGCGCCTCGCGCTTGTCTGGCGCCTCGCGCTTGTCTGGCGCCTCGCGCTTGGCTGGCGCTTCTCGCTTGGCTGGAGCTTGTTGCCTGGCTGGCATCTCGCGCCTGGCTGACGCCTCGCGCTTGTCTGGCGCCTCACGCAAAGCTGACTCCTCGCGCCTGGCTGGTGTCTCGCGCTTGGCTGAATCCTCACGCCTGGCTGGCGCCTCGCGCTTGGCTGATTCCTCGCGCCTAACTGGCGCCTCGCGCCTGAGCGTATCCTTATCCAGAGCAACTCGCTCGGATAGCTCCTGACACTTGCAAGAATCTTCGCGCCTGGAAGACATCCCACGCTTGTAAGGCTCTTCATGTCTGGAGGACGCTTCACGTCTGGCAGGTGAAAGAAGACGAGACTTCTTAATAGGAAGTCTAGCGTCCTTCTTGCGAGGGGGATCCCTCGAAAGAACTCCAACCAAAGAGGCTAACTGCTCTTGTACTGCAAGCAATATCCTCTTGGAAGCCACACCAGCGTCCTCTTCAATAGAAGAAGCAGGAGCACTCGAAGGAGTGCGATCCTCAAATACCGTTCGAGGAGGCGTCGAAACCAGCTTAGCCTTCTTGATAGAAGAAGGGGCTTCCTCCGAGAAGCGCTCCGGGCTCGAGTCAAACGCGCGCTCTTTCCAGTGCCTTTTCAGTGGCCTAGAAAGATCCGAGTCCTTCCACCCTCGTTTAGGTGAAGGAGAACCGGACGACGAGAAACAATCTCGTAGGACGCTTCTATTAAAGCGGTCCTGAGCAGACTGTAGCGAAACAGAACCTGCTGAAGGGACGCCTGACCGTTGGGGATTCCCCACAACCTCCGTACGACTTTCGACTTTCCTTCTCCTCTGGGTATGTGAGTTTGGAAGAGGTCTAGGCCTGGGAGCATCGCAGGGATGGTCAGACGCCCCCTCCACAACACTGGGAACACTCACTTCACTAAGTAATTCACTATCACTTCCCTTACCTTGCATGGCCGCCATCTTTGTCTTCATTTTACGAAGAGTAGCCTTCAGATTGGCGATTTCCGAAGCCGAATCCAAATGCAAAGCCTGTGAGGGTTCAGATACATAGGGAGAATCAAATTCATTAATAATAGGAGAGTTAGACTCAGAAAAAGGCTCAATAGGCCTTGTACTCACACTCTTTTGTGCAGCCCGTCTAATTCTATCCGTCTCTAACTTCTTCAAGTAAGAAGTTAGAGTCTTCCATTCATTAGCATTCAACTTTTCACACTCAATACAGGTGTTAGCTAAAGAACAGTCAAACCCCCTACATTTACGACATACAGTGTGAGGATCAACCGAAGCCTTCGGTATCCTCACCTTGCAGCCTACATTCACACAAACTCTCACACTAACACTTGAATCAGACATTCTATCAGAAAAATCAAAAGCAAGTCCAAATCCAGTCCACAGTAGCGAATGCCAAAACAACGATCCAGTACGTCACCAAGAAATCCAATAGATGATCAAAAAAGTCTTGAAAGCGAATTCCAGTCAGGAGGTAGTAACAACAATGTTGATACCACCGGCGACAAAGAAAATATGATAGAAAACGGGAATGGTTCCTAGTCCTGCCGCCCAGGGCAGGCAGGTAGATCACCTGACCTACCGGTAGCGAGTGGCGCGAAATTTGAATTTCTGTCAGGGACGACGGAGTCTTAGCTAAGTATATATCTGACAGATAAGTTCATTGTATGAAAATATTCAATAAACATTAGGAAAGTCCTTGGGGCCAAACTTAAACTGTTAAAAAGTTATATGGGAGCATTTAATTATTTTTTTTTCAAACACTCTTTCACTGGATGTCTTACTTGAATTTTATGATTTTTTCTTACGTCAGCAAGCCAATTACGATATTTCTAGGTATTAAGGACACGACAGCATAATTCTCCTAAGTGATTTACCCCACCCAAAACCCCACTTTCCAATTAGCCTAAGTCCCCTTTACTGTAGGATACAGTTTAAAGGCAAATTCTAGATTAACTACAGCCGACCCCTAAAAACTATAACAAATTGTTAAAGAGCAACCACAATACTATAGGAAACTGCAATTTCTGAAGAAATACCCGCCGTGTCTTGATTACTTAGATTAACCCCAATTACATTCAGAGCATCATGTGTTGACACCGTGGCTGTTACGGAGGACTGAGGAAAAAGACTGAATCGTTAGTGGCAAAGATTTGCCTGCTAAGAGTCCGACTGCACAAATGTAGGTAACTAGTGGCAGGCTTAACAGGAAAAAACCTCGCAGTTGCACTAGGCTATGAAACAATTGTTAGAAGAGGGTGGAAAGAAAGGTAGACCTAGGGTACCTATCCACGGCGGCCCAGACTATGGCAGTTGCGGTTTTTCTATGCAGTTTTACCTACTGAACAAGAATTTTAAGAAATATTCATTTGTACGACTGTAATTAACCCCCAGGGGCCAGTACTGAACACGGCGAAATACATTGGACGCCCCATTCCCTGGTAGATGTCGTATCCGCGGTTACGTTACTTGCAGGGTAATTCTAAAGAATAGTTCTGCACGAATTGCAAGGAACGTAACCGTGGATACGACATTTGACTAGGGATTGGGGCGTCCAATGTATTTCGCCGTTTTTAGTACTGGCCCTTGGGGATTAATTACAGTCGTCCGAATAAATATTACTTTAAATTTTTTTTCAGTAAGTAAAATAACAAAGGAAAACGTCAATTGCCATAGTCTAGGCCACCGCGGATTGCTTCTGTAGAAATACCAAAAGACTGAAGGACAGAGAGATGAAAGGGGCTACAGCTAAGGGCTGAAAGGACACTGCAAAGAACCTTAAGCAATGCTTACAGTGCACTCACGGCTCTAGGCCCCTTACGGACAGCATAGGCTACCTAGCTAGCCTATAACCAGTCAAGATGCCTAGCCTACTCCCTGGTGTACCAGTGTGGTATCTACTGGTGTCAGTAGCCAATAACCCCAAAACCAACCAGCTTACACAAACGTACCACTTAGTAGTACTGGGTACGTACTACCTACCTAGTAGGTATGGTGCCCTACCTAAGCCTGCTAGGACAGGCCTTCGTAGTATGGAGTGCTGGTACCCTACTAGCCTAGGTAGTATATACCCAGTAGCTAGTAGTACCTACCTATCGTCAATCACAAAGTGAAGCTGTCAGTAAACCGGCACCTGTAATTGGTTGGAGTTTCTATTAGTTCAGTAAACACAGTACAAAATAAATATGTTTCCCAATTAACTTCGGACGGCACTTCCCTAGAAAATGACTACTACCTACCTACTTGGCTACTACTAAAAGAACCTGGGCAGAGGCCGAATGGTATACCTGAATTAAATCGATGTGAAGATGTGTCGATTCCTTTAACAAGACTCAGCTGCCAGCATAACTCTTAAAGTTCAGTTTGCCGACGTCCTATTGAGGTTCGTTTAAATTCAGCATAACGATTAACGTACATGACAGACACAAGTCGCTCCAGACCACGATGGGTTAAAATGACAATTTCAATGATAACGGCGCATTCGTTTTGACAACTGTCAGTGTATTTATTAACGTCAGCGCAAAAGTTGGCGTATAGCGCAAACACAAAATACTTTTTGATCTTGAAACTGCTTAAATACACGAAATAACAAATAGATTCATTTGGAAGTAATCTTGATATAAATTTTCAATCATCTGGAACTTTACGGAGGAAAAATGAACTCAAAATTTTCTGCAAATATATGAAAACAAAAACTGCTAGATTGCGCACCCTCCCAACATCTCACGTCGATTCATGTTTACTGTGGCGTTACTGCTTAGTTTTTGAGTGGTTTAAAGTGTTATTGGAGCAAGCGCAGCAATATTACAGTAATAACGGCTCTAAGTCAACACTACAATAACGCCAAGTCGCCAACAGTTATTTTCAGTTATTCTTAATATTAAATGATTTTGTACATTTTATATCATTCATAATGTTTCTTTTTGTAATAAATATGTTGAAATACTGACTTGCATTTACATTTTCCTTATTGATGCTTAATTTATATGTCATGACAATTTATATGATGATATGATTGGGTGAAATGAAATTGAAAAATGAAAAAGCATGGCCATAAAGAATAATAACATGAAGAAATATAACAGGAAATCTAACATGAAATATGATATATGAAATAAATAGAACTCTGAAAATAACTTGCACTTAAAAATGAAAAATGAACATGAAATAAATATGGCCATCAAATGATATAATAACATACAAGGTAAAGAACAATAATATAACATTGAGAACATGATCAAATGAACATGAACACATACAAATATGATAATGAAACAATAATTAACATTGACTGGACATAATTATTAACAGGGGAACAATGAAAAATCAGTAACAGACTAAAGACATATTGACCTTAGTTGATAATCTACGTATGATATTTGCAGTTGAAAATGTTATGGTATAAACCAAGTCCAATTTCATTTTCTTACATTCTATGCTTTTCATGTTCATTTTCTTACATTCTATGCTTTTCATGTTCATTTTCTTACATTCTATGCTTTTCATGTTCATTTTCTTACTTTCTATGCTTTACATGTGCATCATTTGCTTCTCATTTGTCTCATTATTATGAATTATGTTATTATTACTCCGCAACAACACCACAACCCACCCGCAACACACCGCTACACGGAGTAACAAAGCTGCAAGAGCGCGTGGCCTGGCATAGCAACAACGACCATAACACCGCGCCAACTCTGCGCCGACTCTGTAACACTCCGCTAGGCACCGCAGGAACACGCCGTGAGGTGTCCGTAACCCACCACCTGGGTCCAACCCACGCTGCCAAATAACGGTCATTTTTTCTCTCAACCACGTCAATTTTGTAACGGTTTCTTGCTGTCCCACCCCGTAACAGCCCGCAACACGAAAGTGCGTAAGTGTAAACCTACCTTTAGGCTAAGGCCCCATCGAATCCGTCGCGGCGCGTCGCGTGCGTCCAACACGGCTACGCGCTTTGTGCGTTTCGATCAACTGTCATAGTTCAAACACGAGTGGCCCCACATAGCGCATGAGCGTGCGTGGCGTCAGGTGCGTTACCGGACTGGACGTGCAAGGAACAAAACATTTTCTGGGTTCAGCCCGTGTCGCTACGTGAAATGTCCCTTTAGCACACATTTCTAAGGTAAATTAATGCTAACATACCAGAGAAAAAGCTAAAATGGAAATGCCAGAATATTCTGGCTTGCTCACCTTATATATAAAGGTGTCAGTATGGTTTCTGGGGCGAGTGAAACCACAACTTAGGGTCTCTTGCCATTTAGATTCATCCTTCTTCAAAAACCCTCAACCAGAGAGGGGCCGATCCAAGGCCCACTCCCCGCTACAACTACTACTAGCACCTCTGATGGTACCACTAGTGCCTCTAACGGCTTCCTTTTCGTTAGCACCATCCAGACCGCACGTGTTTTTTCTTGCTCTGTGTTTTGTGCTCGTTTTTGGATTATCTTTGCATCATGGAACGTCAAGCTATTGCTGCATCCAAGTTAAGTACTGCTAGAAGTGTTTCATGTCAATTTAGCCGGGCAAGGGCCTGTTTAACCTTTTATTTCGGTTATGAAAGACGGCGTCCCGGACGGCTTTGTTTCCGAGCCGCCCTGCGCGGCTCGCTCCCATGTGTTTCATTGTTTCGTGCTACTTTCGGTCTCCTATACCGCTTGTGCTCGAATGTTTTAGCAGCGAGTACAATGTTTATTACCTATGGTTTTGCATTATTGAGCGTTGTCATTACAGAATTATTTATGGCCATTTATATGAGATTTATTCGGAGGCTTCAGGGACAAGAGTTAGATATTCATGCGAGGCTTCAGAAAAGTTAGTTTTAGAGAGTTTATTCGATGTTTTTCAGGAAGAGTTAGAGATTTATTCGAGGTTTCAGGAAGAGTTAGAGATTTATTCGAGGTTTCATGAAGAGTTAGAGATTTATTCGAGGCTTCAGTAAGAGTTAAAGATTTATTCGAGGTTTCAGGAAGAGTTAGAGATTTATTCGAGGTTTCAGGTAGAGTTAGAGATTTATTCAAGGCTTCAGGAAGAGTTACATATTCATTCGAGGCTTCAGGTAGAGTTAGATATTCATTCGAGGCTCCAGGAAGAGTTAGATATTCATTCTAGGCTCCAGGAAGAGTTAGAGATTTATTTGAGGTTTCAGGAAGAGTTAGAGATTTATTCGAGGCTTCAGGAAGAGTTGGAGATTTATTCGAGGCTCCAGGATGAGTTAGATATTCAATCGAGGATTCAGGAAGAGTTAGATATTCATTCGAGGCTCCAGTAAGACTTAGATATTCATTCGAGGCTTCAGGATGAGTTAGATATTCATTCGAGGCTTCAGGATAAGTTAGATATTCACTCGAGGCTTCAGGAAGAGTTAGATATTCTTTCGAGGCTTCAGGAAGAGTTAGATATTCATTCAAGGCTTCAGGAAGAGTTAGAAATTCATTCGAGGCTTCAGGAAGAGTTAGATATTTATTTAAGGCTTCAGGAAGAGGTTAGAGATTTATTTGAGGCTTCAGAAGAGTGAGATATTCATTCAAGGCTTCAGGAAGAGTAGATTATTTATTCGAGGCTTCAGGAAGAGTTAAAGATTTCCATTCAAGGCTTCAGGGGAGACCCCAAGAGTTAGAGATTTATTCGAGGCTTCAGGAAGAGTTAGAGATTTATTCCAGGCTTCAGGAAGAGTTAGATATTCATTCGAGGCTTCAGGAAAAGTTAGATATTCATTCGAGGCTCCAGGAAGAGTTAGAGATTTATTCGAGGCTTCAGGAAGAATTAGAGATTTATTCGAGGCTTCAGGAAGAGTTAGATATTCATTCGAGGCTTCAGGAAGAGTTGAAGATTTATTCGAGGCTTCAGGAAGAGTTAGATATTTATTCGAGGCTTCAGGAAGAGTTAGGAGATTTTATTCGAGCTTTAGGAAGAGTTAGATTTTTCGAGGCTTCAGGAAAGAGTTTTTGATATTCATTTCGAGGGCTTCAGGAAGAGTTGATATTCATTCGAGGCTTCAGGAAGAGTTAGAGATTTATCCGAGGCCTCCAGGAAGAGTAGATATTTATTTTAGGCTTCAAGGAGAGTTAGAGATTGTCAGACTTCAGGAAGAGTTAGAGGACTTATTCGAGGCTTCAGGAAGAGTTTGATATTCAATCGAGGCTTCAGGAAGAGTTTGATATTCATTCGAGCTTCAGAAGAGTTAGAGATTTATTCGAGGCCTTTCCAGGAAGAGTTAGAGATTTATTCGAGCTTCAGGAAGAGTTAGATATTTATTCGAGACTTCAGGAAGAGTTAGAGATTTATTTGAGGCTTCAGAAGAGTAGGATTTTTCGAAAGGCTTCAGGAAGAGTTTGACAATCATTCGAGGATCCAGGGAAGAGTTAGATTATTCATTCGAGGCTTCAGGAAGAGTTAGAGATTTATCCAGGCTTCAGAAAGAGTTTAGAGATTCGAGGCTACAAGAAGAGTTAGATTATTTCATTCGAGGCTTCAGATGATTAGATATTCATTCGAAGGCTTCAGGATGAGTTAAATATCATTCGAGGCTTCAGGAAGATTTAGATATTCATTCGAGGCTCAGGAAAAAGTTAGATTATTCTTGCTTCCAAAGCGATAGATTTATTTCTTCGAAGGCTTCAGGAAGAGTTAGATATTCATTCGAGGCTTCAGGAAAGGTTTAGAGATTTATTCCAGAAGGTCAGGAAGAATTAGAGTTATTCGAGGCTCAAGGAAGAGTTTTAGAGATTATTCGAGGCTTCATGAGAGTTAGATATCATTCGAGGCTTCAGAAAGAGTTTAGATATTCAATTTGAGGCGGTCAGGAAGAGTTTAGAGATTTATTCGAGGTTTTCAGGAAGATTTTAGAGATTTATTCGAGGCTTCAGGAGAGTTAGATTTATTCGAGGTTTGAGGGCAAGAGTTAGAGTTTATTTCGAGGTTTCAGAAGAATAGAGATTTATTCGGGCTTTTTGGAAGGAGTTAGAGGATTTTTCAGTTTCAGGAAGATTAGAGATTTATTTGAGGCTCGAAGAGTTAAAAATTATTCGAGGCTTCAGGAAGAGTTTAGAGATTTATTCGAGGCATCAGGAAAGTTAGATATTAATTTAGGCTTCAAAAGAGTTAGTATTCTTCGAGGCTACAGGAAGAGTAGATATTCATTCGAGGCTCAGGAGAGTTAGATATTTATTCGAGGGCTTCAGGAGAGTTAGAGATTTATTCGAGGCTTTAGGAAGTTAGAGTATTCATTTCGAGACTTCAGGAAGAGTTAGAGATTATTCGGGGCTCAGAAGATTAGATATTCATTCGAGGCTTCAGGAAGAGTTTTAGATATTCATTCGAGGGCTTCAGGAAGAGTTAGTGATTTATTCGGGGCGGTCCAGGAAAGAGAATTAGAGATTTATTCGAGGCTACAGGACGAGTTAGATATTCATTCAAGGCAAGGAAGAGTTAGAGATTTATTCGAGGATACAGGAAGAGTTAGATATTATTCGAGGCTTCAAAAAGGAAGAGTTAGATATTCATTAGAGGTTTCAGGAAGAGTTAGATATTCATTCAAGCTACAAAAGATTTAGATTTCCACTCGAGGCTCCAGGAAAGAGATATTCATTCGAAGGCTTCAGGAAGAGTTGAAGATTTTTCGAGGCTCCAGAAGAGTTAGATATCTTTCAAGACTCCAGGAAAGAGTTAGATATCATTGGAGGGCTCAGGTAAGAGTTAGATATTATTCGAGGCTCAATAAGAGTTAGATTATTCATTTCGGCTTCGGAAGAGTTAGATATTCTTCGAGCTCCAGGAAGTAGTATTCTTCGAGGCTTCAGGAAGAGTTAAGGTATTCATTCGAGGCTTCAGAAGAGTTTAGATATTCATTCAAAGTTTTCAGGAAGATTTGATATTCATTCGGGCTTAGGAATAGTTAGATATTCATTTAAAGGCTTCAGGAAGAGTTAGAGATTTATTCGGGCTTCAGGAAAAGTTAGATATTACAAGGCTTTCAGGATGAGTTAGATATTCATTCGAGGCTTCAGGAAGAGTTAGATATTTATTCGAGGCTTCAGGAAAGAGTTTATATATTCATTTTTCGAGGGCTCCAGAAAGAGTTAGATTTCATTCGAGGCTTCAGGAAGGAGTTAGATTTATTCAAGGCTCCGGAAGGAGGTAGATATTCATTCGAGGCTCCAGGAAGAGTTAGATATTCTTAAAGGCTTCAGGAAGAGTTAGATTATCATTCGAGGCTCAGGAAGAGTTTAGAGATTCATTCCAGCTTCAGGAAGAGTTAGTATTCATTCGAGGCTCCAGAGAGTTAATATTCATTGCGCTAGGAAGAGTTAAATCATTCATTCGAAGGGTCTCCGGATGAGTTAGATATTCATTTGAATGGCTCCAGGAAGTGTGGTTAGAATATTCATTTGAGGCTTCAGGAAGAGTATTAGAATATTATTTCGGAGGCTTTCAGGAAGAGTTTAAATATTCATTTGAAGGCTCCAGGAAGAGTTAGATCATTCATTCGAAGCCTCAGGAAGAGTTAGATATTTCTTCCGAGGCTTCAAGTAAGAGTTTAAGATATTTTCATTCGAGGCTCCGAGGCAAGAAGTTAGACAAATTCATTCAAGGCTTCAGGAGGAAAGTTAGAACATTCAATTCAAGGCTTCCCGAGGAAGATTTAGATAAGCATTCGAGGTCTTCAGGAAGAGTTTAGATATTTAATTCGAGGTCTTCATGAAGAGTTAGATAGTTCATTCAAGGCTCCAGGAAGAGTTAATATTCTTCGAGGGCTTCAGGAAGAGTTAGATATTTAATTTATTCGAGGTCTTCAGGAAAGTTAGTTAGATTCATTTGAAGGCTTCATGGTAAGAGTTAGAGATTTAATTCCGAGGCTTTTCAGGAAGAGTTATGATAGTTCAATTTTCGAGGCTTTCAGGAAGAGTTAGAGATTTTATTTCGAGGCTTTCATTGGAAGGAGTTATGATAGTTCATCCCATTCCCCGACCCGGAGGTTTCAGGAAAAAAGAGTTAGAGATTTATTTGAGGCTTCGGAGAGGTTATATTTCATTCGGGCTTCCAAAAAGAGTTTAGAGATTTTATTCGAAGTTTCGGTAAAGTTAGGAAGATTTATTCAAGGTTTCCAGAAGAGTTTATTAGATTTATTTGAGGTTTCAGGAAGAGTGTTAGAGATTTTATTTCGAGGTCTTTCAAGGAAGAGTTAGATATTCATTCGAGGCTTCCAGGAAGAGTTTAGATATTCATTCGAGGCTTATTCAGGAACAGTTTTAGATATTCATTTTGAGGGCTCCAGGAAGAGTTAGATTATTCATTCGAGGGCTTCAGGGAAGAGTTAGATATTCATTCTCAAGCTTCAGGAAGAGCTAGATATTCATTTGAGGCTCCAGGAAATAGTTTAGATATTCATTCAAGGAAGGCCTTCAGAAAAAGAGTTTGGAGGATTTTATTCGAGGTTTCAGGAAGAGTTAGAGATTTATTCGAGGTTTTCAGGAAGAGTTTAGATATTCATTACATTCGAGGGCTTCAAACGGTGGAAGAGTTTGAGGATTTATTTGAAGGCTCCAGTAAAGAGTTAGAAGATATATTTCGAAGGTTTCAGGGAGAGTTAGATGATTTTATTCGAGGCTTCAGGGATGTGTGAAAGATTTATTCGAAGGCTTTCAGGTAAGAGTTAAATATTTCATTCCTGGACGTCTTCAGGAAGAGTGAGAAGATTTATTCGACAAGTTTTAACGGGAAGAGTTGAGATTTCCATTCGAGGCTTCCAGGAAGAGTTAGAGATTTATCCGAGGCGTTCATGAACAGGTATATATTCATTCGAAAGGCTTCGAAAAGAAAGTTAGTTAGAGATTTATTCGAGGTTTCAGGAAGAGTTAGAGATTTAGTTCGAGGTTTCAGGAAGAGGTTAAGAGATTTATTCGACGGGCTCCAGGAAAGTTAGTTAATATTTCATTTTGAGGCGCTTTAGGAAGAGTTAGAAATATTCATTTTGAGGCTTCAGGAAGGGAGTTAGATATTCACTCGAGGCTTTCCATGAACAGTGTTAGATATTCATTCAAGGCTTCAGGAAGTGTTTAGATATTCATTTGATGGCTTCAGGAAGAGTTAGAGATTCAGTTTATTCGAGGCTCCAGAGGAAGAAGTTAGATATTTCCCATTCGAGGGCATCATGGAAGACTTTTAGAGATTTTAGTTCGAGGCGGGCGCAGGAAGAGTTGAAGATAATTCCATTTGAGGGCTGTTCGGAAGAGTTAGATATTCATTCAAGGCTTCCAGGATGAGTTAGGATTTCTTATTCGAGGCGTTCAAGAAAGAGTTAGAGATTTTATTTGAGGATTCAGGAAGAGTTAGATTATTCCATTCAAGGCTTCAAAAAGAGTTCAGGATTTATTTTGAGGTTTTTCAATGAAGAGTTTAGAGATTTATTCGAGCTTCCAGGAAGAGTCTAGGAGCTTTTATTCGAGGGCTTCAGGAAGGAGTTGGAGATCTATTCGATGTTTCAGGAAGAAAGTTTCGAGGAATTTAATTCCGAGGTTTCAGGAAGGAAGGTTCACGATTTATTTTGAGGCGTTCATGGAAAGAGTTAGATATTCATTCGGGGCTTCAGGTAAAGTAAGATATTTCGTTCGAGGCCTCCAGGAAGAGTTTAGATATTCCATTCGAAGCTTGCATGGAAGAGTTAGATATTCAGTTCTGAGGCTTCAGGAAGAGTTAGAGATTTTTATTTCGGGGCTTCCAGGAATAAGTACAAATTTATTCCGAGGCTCCTAGGAAGAGTTAGATAGTTCATTCAAGTTCTTCAGGAAGAGTTAGGGATTTATTCCGAGGGATACAGGATGGAGTTAGATATTTATTCGAGGCTCCTTCACGGAAGAGTTAGAATAGTTCCCATTTGAGGAGGTTTTCAGGAATGAGTTAGATATTCTTCATTCGAGGCTACAGGAAGAGTTAGATATTCATGTTTCCAGGCTTCAGGAAGAAGTTAAGTATTTCATTCGAGGCGCCAGGAAGAGTTAGGATATTCATTCAACGACTCCCAGGAAGAGTTAGATATTCCATTCGACGGCTTCAGGAAGATAGTTAGATATTTCATTCGAGGCTCCAAGAAAGAGTTAGATATTCATTCGAGGCTTTGCAGGAAGAGTTTAGATATTTATTCGAGGCTCCAGGAAGAAGGTTTAGAAATTATTCATTCGAGGGCTTCAGGAAGAGTTAAAATATTCTTCGAAGGCTTCAGGAATAGAGTTAGATATTCATCTTCCATGGCTTCAGGAAGAGTTAGATATTCATTCGCGGGCTCCAGGAAGAGTTTAGATATTCATTTCAACGACTCCAGGAACGAGTTAGATATTTCATTCGAGGCTTTCAGGAACGGAGTTAGGAATATGTTCGATTCGAGGCTCCAGGAAGAGTTAGATATTTCATTCGAGGCTTTCAGGAAGAGTGTTAGATATTTATTCGAGGCTCCCAGGAAGGCGAGATAATTTCATTCGATAGGCTTCAGGAAGAGTTAGATATTCATTTCGAAGGCTTCAGGAAGAAAGTTAGATATTCCATTTCCAGGCTTCAAGAAGAGTTAGATATTCATTCGAGCTGCCCAAGGAAGAGTTAGATATTCATTCAAGACTCCAGGAACGAGTTAAGAATATTCATTCGAGGCTTTCAGGAAGAGTAGATTAATACATTCCGAGGTTCCGATGGAAGAGTTAGATATTCATTCGAGGCTTCCAGGAAGAAGTTTAGATATTTATTCGAGGCTTCCAGGAAGAGTTAGATATTCATTCGAGGCTTCAGAAAGAGTTAGATATTCATTCGAGGCTTTCTTGGAAGAGTTAGAATATTCATTCCAAGGCTTCAGGAAGGAAAGTTAGATATTCATCTTCGAGGCTCTAGGAAGAGTTAGATATTCATTTCAAGGCTTCAGGAAGAAGTTACAGATTTATTCGAGGCTTCATGGAAGAGTTAGATATCCATTCGAAGGCTCCAGAAATGAGTTTTTGATATTCATTCCAAGGCTTCGGAAGGAAAGGTAAATAGTTCATTCGAAGGCTTTCAGGAAGAGTTAGATAATTTCATTTGAGGCTTCAGTATGAGTTAGATAAGTTCATTCGTCGCTTCAGGAAGAGTTTAGATATTAATTCCAAGGCTCCAGGGAAGAGTTTAGATATTCCATGTTCGAGGCTTCAGGAAGAGTTAGATATTCAATTTTGAGGCTTTCATGAAGAGTTTAGTTTATTTATTTTGAAGCTCCCAGGATGAGTCAGATATTCAATTTGAGGCTCCAGGAAGAGTTAGATATTCATTCGAGGCTTCAGGAAGAGTTAGATATTAATTCGAGGCTTCAGGAAGAGTTAGATATTCATTCGAGGGTCCAGGAAGAGTTAGATATTCATTCGAAGCCTCAGGAAGAGTTAGATATTCATCAGAGGCTTCAAGAAGAGTTAGATATTCATTCGAGGCTCCAGGAAGAGTTAGATATTCATTCGAGGCTTCAGGAAGAGTTAGACATTCATTCGTGGCTCTAGGAAGAGTTAGATATTCATTCTAGTCTTCAGGAAGAGTTAGATATTCATTTGAGGTTTCAGGAAGAGTAAGATATTCATTCAGGGCTCCAGGATGAGTTAGATATTCATTCGAGGCTTCAGGAAGAGTTAGATATTATTTCGAGGCTTCAGGAAGAGTTAGATATTCATTCGAGGCTTCAGGAAGAGTTGGAGATTTTTTTTCGAGGTTTCAGGAAGAGTTAGATATTCATTCGAGGCTTCAGGAAGAGTTAGAGATTTATTCGAGGCTTCAGGAGGAGTTAGATATTCATTCGAGGCTTCAAAAAGAGTTAGAGATTTATTCGAGGTTTCAGGAAGAGTTAGAGATTTATTCGAGGTTTCAGGAAGAGTTAGAGATTTATTTGAGGTTTCAGGAAGAGTTAGAGATTTATTCGAGGCTTCAGGAAGAGTTAGATATTCATTCGAGGCTCCGGGAGAGAGTAGATATTTATTCGAGGCTTCAGGAAGAGTTAGATATTCATTCGAGGCTCCAGGAAGAGTTAGATATTCATTCGAGGCTTCAGGAAGAGTTAGATATTCATTCGAGGCTTCAGGAAGAGTTAGATATTCATTCGAGGCTTCAGGAAGAGTTAGAGATTTATTCGAGGTTTCAGGAAGAGTTAGAGATTTATTCGAGGTTTCAGGAAGAGTTAGATATTCATTCGAGGCTTCAGGAAGAGTTAGAGATTTATTTGAGGCTCCAGGAAGAGTTAGAGATATATTCGAGGTTTCAGGGAGAGTTAGAGATTTATTCGAGGCTTCAGGATGTGTGAAAGATTTATTCGAGGCTTCAGTAAGAGTTATATATTCATTCGAGGCTTCAGGAAGAGTGAGAGATTTATTCGAGGTTTAAGGAAGAGTTAGATATTCATTCGAGGCTTCAGGAAGAGTTAGAGATTTATCCGAGGCTTCATGAAGAGGTAGATATTCATTCGAGGCTTCAGGAAGAGTTAGAGATTTATTCGAGGTTTCAGGAAGAGTTAGAGATTTATTCGAGGTTTCAGGAAGAGTTAGAGATTTATTCGAGGCTCCAGGAAGAGTTAGATATTTATTTGAGGCTTCAGGAAGAGTTAGATATTTATTTGAGGCTTCAGGAAGAGTTAGATATTCATTCGAGGCTCCAGGAAGAGTTAGATATTCATTCAAGGCTTCAGGAAGATGTAGATATTCATTCGAGGCTTCAGGATGAGTTAGATATTCATTCGAGGCTTCAGGATGAGTTAGATATTCATTCGAGGCTTCAGGAAGATTTAGATATTCATTTGGGGCTCCAGGAAGAGTTAGATATTCATTCGAGGCTTCACGAAGAGATAGATATTCATTCAAGGCTTCAGGAAGAGTTAGATATTTATTCGGGGCTTCAGGAAGAGTTAGAGATTTATTCCAGGTGTCAGGAAGAGTTAGAGATTTATTCGAGGCTCCAGGAAGAGTTAGAGATTTATTCGAGGCTTCACGAAGAGTTAGATATTCATTTGAGGCTTCAGGAAGAGTTAGATATTCAATTGAAGCTTCAGGAAGAGTTAGAGATTTATTCGAGGTTTCAGGAAGAGTTAGAGATTTGTTCGAGGCTTCTTGAAGAGTCAGAGATTTATTCGAGGTTTCAGGATGAGTTAGAGATTTATTCGAGGTTTCAGGAAGAGTTAGAGATTTATTCGAGGCTTCAGGAAGAGTTAGAGATTTCTTCAAGTCATCAGGAAGAGTTAGATATTCATTTGAGGCTTCAGAATGAGTTAGATATTCATTTGAGGTTTCAGGAAGAGTTAGATATTCATTCGAGGCTCCAGGAAGAGTTAGGTATTTATTCGAGGCTCCAGGAAGAGTTAGAGATTTATTCGAGGCTCCAGGAAGAGTTAGATATTCATTCGTGGCTTCAAGAAGAGTTAGAGATTTATTCTGGGCTCCAGGAAGAGTTAGATATTTATTCGAGGCTCCAGGAAGAGTTAGACATTTATTCGAGGCTCCAGGAAGAGTTAGATATTTATTCGAGGCTTCAAGAAGAGTTAGAGATTTATTCGGGGCTCCAGGAAGAGTTAGATATTTATTCGAGGCTTCAGGAAGAGTTAGATATTCATTCGAGGCTTCAGGAAGAGTTAGAGATTTATTCGGGGCTCCAGGAAGAGTTAGAGATTTATTCGAGGCTCCAGGAAGAGTTAGATATTCATTCAAGGCTTCAGGAAGAGTGAGATATTTATTCGAGGATACATTAAAAGTTAGATATTCATTCGAGGCTTCAGGAAGAGTTAGAGATTTATTCGGGGCTCCAGGAAGAGTTAGATATTTATTCGAAGCTTCAGGAAGAGTTAGAGATTTATTCGAGGCTTCAGGAAGAGTTAGAGATTTATTCGAGGCTTCAGGAAGAGTTAGAGATTTATTCGAGGCATCAGGAAGAGTTAGATATTCATTTGAGGCTTCAGAAAGAGTTAGATATTCATTCGAGGCTTCAGGAAGAGTTAGATATTCATTCGAGGCTCCAGGAAGAGTTAGATATTCATTCGAGGCTTCAGGAAGAGTTAGAGATTTATTCGAGGCTCCAGGAAGAGTTAGATATTCATTCAAGGCTTCAGGAAGTGTTAGAGATTTATTCGGGGCTCCAGGAAGAGTTAGATATTTATTCGAGGCTTCAGGAAGAGTTAGATATTCATTCGAGGCTTCAGGAAGAGTTAGAGATTTATTCGGGGCTCCAGGAAGAGTTAGAGATTTATTCGAGGCTCCAGGAAGAGTTAGATATTCATTCAAGGCTTCAGGAAGAGTTAGATATTTATTCGAGGATACAGGAGTAGTTAGATATTTATTCGAGGCTTCAGGAAGAGTTAGACATTGATTCGAGGTTTCAGGAAGAGTTAGATATTCATTCGAGGCTTCAGGAAGAGTTAGATATTCATTCGAGGCTCCAGGAAGAGTTAGATATTCATTCGAGGCTTCAGGAAGAGTTAGATATTCATTCGAGTCTCCAGGAAGAGTTAGATATTCATTCAAGACTCCAGGAAGAGTTAGATATTCATTCGAGGCTTCAGGAAGAGTTAGATATTCATTCAAGGCTCCAGAAAGAGTTAAATATTCATTCGAGGCTTCAGGAAGAGTTAGATATTCATTCGAGGCTCCTGGAAGAGTTAGATATTCATTCAAGGCTTCAGGAAGAGTTAGATATTCATTCGAGGCTTCAGGAAGAGTTAGATATTCATTCAAGGCTTCAGGAAGAGTTAGATATTCATTTGAGGCTCTAGGAAGAGTTAGATATTCATTTGAGGCTTCAGGAAGAGTTAGAGATTTATTCGAGGCTTCAGGAAGAGTTAGATATTCAATCGAGGCTTCATGATGAGTTAGATATTAATTCGAGGCTTCAGGAAGAGTTAGATATTTATTCGAGGCTTCAGGAAGAGTTAGAGATTTATTCGAGGCTCCAGGAAGAGTTAGATATTCATTCGAGGCTTCAGGAAGAGTTAAAGATTTATTCAAGGCTCCAGGAAGAGGTAGATATTCATTCGAGGCTCCAGGAAGAGGTAGATATTCATTCGAGGCTTCAGGAAGAGTTAGATATTAATTCGAGGCTTTAGGAAAAGTTAGAGATTTATTCGAGGCTCCAGGATGAGTTAGATATTCATTCGAGGCTTCAGGAAGAGTTAGATATTCATTCGAGGCTTCAGGAAGAGTTAGATATTCATTCAAGGCTTCAGGAAGAGTTAGATATTCATTCGAGGCTCCAGAATGAGTTAGAGATTCATTCGAGGCTCCAGGAAGAGTTAGATATTCATTCAAGGCTTCAGGAAGAGTTAGATATTCATTTGAGGCTTCAGGATGAGTTAGATATTCATTCGAGGCTACAGGAAGAGTTAGATATTCAATCAAGGCTCCAGGAAGAGTTAGATATTCATTCGAGGCTTCAGGAAGAGTTAGATATTCATTCAAGGGTTCATGAAGAGTTAGATATTTATTTGAAGCTCCAAGATGAGTTAGATAATTCATCGAGGCTTCAGGAAGAGTTAGATATTCATTCGAGGCTCCAGGATGAGTTAGATATTCATTTGAGGCTTCAGGAAGAGTTAGATATTCATTATAGGCTTCAGGAAGAGTTAGATATTCATTCGAGGCTTCAGGAAGAGTTTGATTTTTATTCGAGGATCCAGGAAGAGTTAGATATTCATTCTAAGCTTCAGGAAGAGTCAGATACTCATTTGAGGCTTCAAGAAGAGTTAGATATTCATTTGAGGCTTCAGGAAGAGTTAGATATTCATTCGAGGCTCCAGGATGAGTTAGATATTCATTTGAGGCTCCAGGAAGAGTTAGATATTCATTCGAGGCTTCAGGAAGAGTTAGATATTAATTCGAGGCTTCAGGAAGAGTTAGATATTCATTCGAGGCTCCAGGAAGAGTTAGGTATTTATTCGAA